>NC_133656.1:125955628-126255628 GCF_009905375.1 Apium graveolens | reverse complement strand
CAAGATAACAAGGGTTGGTATTGTCAAGGTTCAAGTGACAAGTTTTCTAAAATTGAAGGAGTGTTATTAAGATGAGGGTTCCCAAAGAAATAATTCAAATTTATGAGGGATTTAGGTTTCACATGATATATTAAGGGACTATTATAGGGTATCCATGAGGGTATAAGGTAATATATGATGAAAAGGGGTCAATTCAAGTATGAAAGCGGTTAACTAAATCCAAGATTTAATCATTAGGTGATGTCAGGAACTATTTAATTCTATTAAAACTGTAGTCATGCATCCACAGGGTATTTAATCAAAAAAAGCAGAATTATAGAGGTAAGTTGAGAGTTCACTTGCCTAGACTACGCTTACTGAGCACTTGTATGGAATCGTCTAAGGGCTCCTTTCCTGGCCTCCTACTTGAACGTATAATAAATAGTATCCTCGTTACAACTCTTGCTAACTACCCTTTCGCGTATACTATAAATATATATATACATATATACACATATATATATAATTAAATTCTACTAATTACAAGTAATATATGGATCACATAAACCACATAACACCTAGCAAGAAATGGCATGACAATTTATCACTTAATTAATTATACATACCTAGACTCTGTTTACGACCTTAGTCACTTAAGCAATTAACCAAATAACATACAAATATTATGAACAATACTCCTAATTCTCCTTTACAGACCTCAACTCAACCTAGATTTAGTAAGGCACACTTGTGCCTCACTTCAAATAACTCACAAATGTAATGCACACTACTTAACTTACCGAATGTACACCTTGGCACCAATTATGTGCCTTGGAAAAAATATGGATTTCTACCTTTGGACTTTGATATATTCTGACTCCCATGACTTCTTATGACTTTAAGCTAACTTTAGAAATTGGTCTGACATCAAGGCCTCAGTAAAAAGATACACAAAAGTAATGCACTTCTCTAAAGTTTCCAAAGGCAACTCTAATGGTGACTCTCGGGTGTTTTGGTGGAAATAGGGTATCTCCACCTTGGGCCTTCACTCCAAACCAACTCTCAAAGGTTATCAAGACTCTAAATTGACTCTAAAAGTTAGAATGACTCAAAGAACTCACTCAGGACTCCCTAGGCCTTAAGTGGAAGTTGACTCAAAACTTAATACTCACTTATCTAGTTCATTTATTGATTTTAATGGCTTTTTAAGCTTCCTAAGACTTTATTATACCTATTTAGACCAAGGCCCCATGAAGGCCTAACCTATGACATGATAATAATCAATCAAAAGTCAAGTTTAATCAAATCTGCCCTGTTCTGAGCTGCTCTCGGGTTTGTGTGTATTCACCTAATTAAGTACAAGTTTTAATTGATTCTAAAGCTACTGGACTCAAGTATGAACCAAGTCCCAACTCCCTGAGCTCAGGCCTATTAAGGCCTTACTAAAACTCATCTAAAATGACATAAACTTCTAGTACAAAATTATACCCTCCTAAGACTAATGCGACTCATTCCACCTTAACTCCCTTCATTATACCAAAATCAATCAACAAACGACCAAGGCAAGTCCTAACATACACTAACATCTACTGACTTACAACTTATAAGGTCCATTTGCAATTTATTTAGCATGAATATCACTTATAAAAACAAGCAAAGTAACACATCACAAGACAAGCCATCACTTGGCATTTAAAGGCAAAAATTTGAAGTAAACATGCATGGTAACATCATGACACCTACTCACCATAAGCTCATATGATCATATATAATCTAAAATAGCATTTTATTAAAGTAATCATGGCATGCAACTCACAAAAATCAATTATCAAGAGGTTAAAAGAACAACTATATTGGCAATATCACATCTTCGATTTTTTAAGGAAAAATTTGAACTACATATCAAAAATAATAACTTGATATCTACTAAATATAATCCCTTGTCATCATGGAATACTTCATCTAGAAATTTTATAACAAAAAACCACAGCATGCATCTCATATAAGTCTAGTACCAAAGCACAAAATCAACAAGAATGGTTTTTACTTCGAAAACCACTTATAAACCAACATGCAAGTGCTAAATCCTACATGCAATAGCTAAATCCTACATGCAAGTGCTAAACTTAATTTATCTTGAAGTAAAAATGGCATGCAAGAATTTAAACTTGATAAAACAACATTTTTAAAGAATAAGACTTTCGAAAACAACATGCATGGTCATTTTAATAAAAAACTACCCAAGATCAACACTCTAAACATTCGGCTCTTAAGAAATCAGTGCCAGATATTTATGAATAAGATTATGACATGGAAAAATAGAAGTGTAACACCTCTCCAAGATCACATCTTACGCATATCTATAAGCCACCATGGTCGAAACCTTGAGTTCACAAGAACTAAGGTCTTAACTTCGGCTTTAACAACATGCACCCACAAAACTAACCTTAAAATGAAGATACTCGTCTAGATGATGAAGGTCTTGGCTTGACTAGCTTGAGAAGTGAAAGAAAATGAAAAGAAGTGAAGAAAAATGGCAAGAGTGGGGTGGGGGTGTGCTTCGGCCGAGAGGGAGGGAGGAGAGGAGAGGGTGAGGTGTTTGAGTGGGTGTGATGTGAAATGAGAGCATTTCCTTGATTTTGATACTTTGATTTGATTAAAAGTGGTAGTGGAATGGAAAAATTACACAAGTGTCCCTTTTGCTAGTTGTGACAAAAATTGCATGCAAGGTCAAAGGAGTAAACTAGCAAGTTAGTGGGGTTGGAAGTTACACTCTTAGCCTTGGACTCTATTATAAGCTAAAATGCATGTAAGGGTATACTAATAATCTATTAATTAATAAAAGTATAATTAAAAAGATTGGATTTTAGTAAATAACATACAACTCCATAAATCAAAAAATTAATAACATAAATACTATGGGCTTTTAGAAGTTTTATAAAGTTGTTTTCAAAAATATTGAACAAGAATGTATTCTTAAAAGAAATTTCTAAAATTAATACTCTAATATATAAGCCAAATAAAAATATGATTAACAAGTCTAAGCTACATAAAAAAATGTAAGCTATTTGATTCCAAGCCGCTATTATACAAATTATCATTTTTTGTCAAATTACAACTTTTATTATCCAATCGTGATAAACTTAAACATTAATTAATTGTGTAACAAATTTTTCTTGCGCACTTAAATAATCTAACAATGTTCGGAATGCCACACATCGAAGAATGTATATGAACGCATTGAATTCACATAATTTCTGACATCTATTACTTGAAAAATTATATAGTGCACAAAACGGAATATTATATTACATTTATATCAAATATTTACAGGCGTTACGTGTAATGGATAATGAAATATGTTTAATGGATGATATTTTTAGCCCCTCAAAAAAGATATATGAAACACATTATGCAGATGAGATAGTTGTGGCAGAAATGCAAATTTAAAAGACATTTCCTCCACTTTCTCCATAACATAGGTCCAACATACCTCAGACTAAGCTTCCCCCTCATACCAAAATGTTTCACACCCTTACAAGGCGATACAATCAAAAACACATGATCACCTGGTTCAAATCCACCAAACTTCTTGTGATGGTCCGCATAACTCTTTTGATGTGATTAAGTATCCTTTAAACTTGCTTTAACTTTGTCCACCTTCTCATTAGTGATTCTAACTATCTCTGGTCCTTTAATGACTCTCTCACCAACCTCATCCCAACAAGATGGAGCCCTACACCTGCTACCATACAAAGCCTCAAATGGTGACCATTGCTAGTCTTATTCTTCAGATCTTCCAAACAAGCTTGAAAATTTAACTTCCAATCATTAAGTTATTTTTACATAAATGACAATCATCTCTTTTAGCAACATCACTATCATGCTTCAAAAACCCTTTGGGATTGGACTTTGGTTTGCCACCGAATAAGATCAAATCTACACCTTGCATGTGTACTTTCCTTACCCATTTGCATTCCATGTGTACATCATTAATATGGATGTAATCCATACCTTTACCAAGTTATTTTCAGCAGTTCTAAACATGCTTAACAACTCAGTGAGTGTTCTTTCTATCTCATTCATTTTGTTCTTAAGAAAACTAAGAATAAAAGTTGTTCAAAGGTTGTTTGATCAAATCAAGCTAAGTCTCTAGAATATTCTTGAAACCCAAAATATTAAGGTACATATACCTATCATCTTTATAACATGTGGTCCAACCGGATATCAATCTTCCATTAATTCAAAAGTATGGTACCTTATTATTGTTAAATCTTTCTGACGAGCCAATCCTTCAAACATCATTTGAAGGTGCTCAGTCATTTCATAAGAATCATTATGCTCTTGTTGCTTCTAAAACTCAGCACTCATAATTACAAGCATGCGACATGAAACATCAGTTGCATAATCAACTTGCTTGTGATAAGCATTTTGTTCAGCACATGTTTCATTCTCACCTAGAAGCAATAAGGGATGGGTTTGAGCGACGTCCTTGAACTTGAGGTCAATCCTCAAGTTCCCATGTCAATTGAGGAAATTATCATGTCATCTTGTCCTTTTCAAGGAATATTACAAAAAAACTTATTTGTGTTATTTGTCATTTGATATCTACAATATTAAAGTGCATAAAATGACTTAGTTCATTAAATTATGTTCAAGTGATTATTCATATATATATTCACAATATATATCTCCTACTATTTTTATCAAATCAATAGCCCTAACTATTAATTCAGAAAGAATATCTTCTATACCCTTTCTAGTGACCCAATATCCATATTTTATCATGCATTAGGTCAGTTTTGGCTTTTCTCTTAAAACATGATTATTTAGGTAGACAATATTTGTCAATTATATCAATTATATAACTCTTGGATAACTTGGTGAAACAATATTTGTTCATATTTATCTAATAAATCTCGCCAACCTCTATGCCTCTAAGTTCACAATCCTATTGTGAACCCACTCTTTGTGGATCTAGGGGTTAACGCATTGGACTCATTGGAAGGCATATGATCAACTTAATCTTTAACTTTAGGGTTTTGTTAAATTTAAAAGGATCATCATTCCTTCATAAGGAGGCACCCATTTTTTCCTTGAATAAAATACTTTAAATCAATATTAGACAATGGTTTGATTTCCAGGTAGTGAGAGAGTCACAACGGTCTCTCTTAAAACCCAGAACCTTACAAGTTCAATGAACTCGCTTTTGACAAAATTGCCCCATGTCAGAAAAACAAAGAAAATTTGTATTTTATTCTGTGGTTCATAAATAGTAGAATCTCATAATTGTTTATTTATTTTAAAATCTTGAGTCATTATAGATTTTATCTTGTTTAGAAAGAATGGTATGGGTGTTGTATCTAATACATATATCCTTAATCTAAATAAGCATGCATCTTTATAACCTACTCTACAAATACATTTAACATATGAGCATATATATATAAATTGCGATATATTAAATGTGGTTCGTTATGGCTTCATCATATGTGATCTTTATTAAGCTAATGACAAAGTTCTAGGTCAATCGAAGATGGAAAATAAATATTGGCTAACTATTACATGTCTTCTTTCTTTTATTGCTTCCTTGGATGGCCTCCTTATAGGACTACCCTGCCTTGATATTCAAATATTCATGTCTTTGTTTACATTACAAGAATGAAATATACAACTAATCTAATGAACTTACAAGAAGAACTCAAGTTACATTCGAGAATTAATAATTACAAGATCGAATGACATGCAAGCCGTATTTAAAAAAACAAAACCATTAACTTGAGGTCATAAGCCATAATCATCCATCATGCTCAATTAACACATAAGAACATGTTAAAACATATAATATGATCTAAACATTTCATACCAATCATGATCTAATAATAAAAACCAAATATGGCAAAAATCAGAAAATTTGAAATCAAATCTAATAACATTATATCGCAGATTACAGGGCCTCAACAACGTCAAACGCCTTACAGATCAGTCGCTAATAGCCTTGGCTATTAGTTTTGTTCATACGGTCGATTCCATACGAAATAGCGTATTCGTTCACAAAAATCGGACACTAGCCACATATTTTAGCAAATCTGATGCGTCTAATTCAGAATCGTACCAAATACGATTCTTATAATAAGAACAAACACAAAAATGTATATATCAGTAAATATACAGATTATATAATCATCATATGATTATACAACTCTCATGAATATCATATATTCAAAACGTATATATACATACGCATATATAAACAAACAACATATAAAATCGCCTACATAACAGTCATGGAATATTGTATACATGTTATCATAATAAAATGAGTAAACACATAAATGAATTAAACACTTTTCGCAAATACCTCTGATGCCATTGAAGGGTTTCGTTCATGTAAACGCAACATAAATGGTAATTAAAAATGTGAAAAACGAGAAATTTTTAAATCCACCGCAGCATCCATGCGAAAAATAGATATTTAATTCATAGATTATATCATTTACCTTAAGAAACTTTACGAATTGGTTGAATAATTGAGATTCAAAGATTGTTCAATCACCATTCCCGCTCTCGCGATCTACGCCCTATCGGTATACACACGAATATTTGAACTTAAAGATTGAATGTGTACTAGCACAAACTCGTTTCTTCTTGCTCTCTCCATCTACTCTCTTGGTTACTGGGGTTTTAGTAAAAGTATTCCACACAAAATCAGCCACACAAGAGATATTATATATAGAGTAGAAAAAAAATTATAACTCTTAACTAATTAGGAGTTATTATTAATTTGAAATCCCTTGTTGTATAATAATTAAGTCACATTTAATTATTTACCAACTAAATTTAATAATTGATATTAGTAAATTCGAATATCATTATTTATCTAATTAATGACTTAATTAATATTATAAATAATTCGAATTACTTTAATTTAATTTAAATCTAATTTAAATTAAACAATCCTTCAAACATTTTTTGTGTGTGATCCTATAGATTATTATTACGTTGGCAACGAATTTATGATCCAAGTAATAATAATTGAATCAGTGATCGATTAAACCTTTCAAGAATAATGTATTTTATGATCCAATCATATTAATGTCAGCATTTATTTATTTGGGTGACATTTTAGAAATTTCAGAAAAAAAATAAATATTTTGATAAAATTATTTAATATGAATATATCACTAATATATATATATATATAAATATAAATATATATTGTCATCCATACGGTTGATTCAATGAAAAATATTTTTAAAATAATCGAAACACAATTAAAGACTAAACACTAATTTGTTGAACAAGTCAAGCTCATGCTTACTGTTAAAATGACAAACCAAATAAAATTATTTTGATGTGTAACTTCGGTTATATCACTAATATATATATATATATATATATATATATATATTTGCATCTATACGGTTGGTTCGACGAAAAGTATTTTTAAAATAATCGAAACACAAATTCAGAACTTAACACTAGTTAGTTTTACAAGTTCCACTCATGCTTGACTGTTAAAATGACAAACCAAATAAAATTATTTTGATAAGTAACTTTGGTTATATCACTATTATATATATATATATATATATATATATATATAAATTGACATCCATACGGTTGGATCATCGAAAAATATTTTTAAAATAATCGAAACACCAATTCAGGCTTAAACAGTTGTTAAATGTACTAGGTTTGACTTTTAAAATGACAATCGAGATAAAATAATTTTGATATAAAATTTTGGTTATATCACTAATATATATATTTATATATATATTTATAGACATCCATACGGTTGTATCGTCGAAAAATATTTTTAAAATAATCAAAACACCAATCCAGGATTAAACAGTAGTTAGCTGTCCTAATCAAACTCAAGCTTGACTGTTAAAATGATAAACCAGATAAAATGATTTTGATATAAAATTTTGATTACATAACTAATATATATCTATTGACATCCATACGGTTGGATCGTCGAAATATATTTTTAAAATAATCGAAACACCAATTCAGGATTAAATAGTAGTTAGTTGTAGTAGTCAAACTAATGTTTGACTGTTAAACTGATGTTTGAGTGTAATTAGACCCTTAATTTTATTTAGGGGTATTACTTTCATAAATATAAATACCCGATTTACTGTTAATTTTTCAATTAATTATAATTAAAAATCATAAAAATAAAAAAAGAAAATTCAGAAGAGGAATTAGGGTTTGTGTTGGTGAAGAACAAGTAGAGAATCAAAGCTGATTTTGAAGGTGATTTCGGAGTCTAAATTAGTCATGTGAGTACTCGTTTTGAAGCTTATGATCTCTAGTTTTCGATTATGTAGTTGTTTATCGTGTTTGATTGATCGAATAGAAATTCATATTTTCGGGTTTTAATCTGGAATTCGTGTTTGATTTTCTGGTTATTGTTTAATATTTTGATAAGTACGAGTGTTTAGATCGTCATTTTTCCTATCGATTAGTACCGGGTTTGCTGGGTTTCGTGTTGAATTCGTGCTCGCCGGAAAACAACGTCGCCGCTGCCGTTCCTTATGTTCCAGACGTCGTGCTCGTTGAACGAAGAAGGAGATGGACGAGGGAAGATGCTGGGCTTGATTATCGAACGAAAACGCAGCAGAACGAGCCTGGAATCGTGTTGGTTGCTCTTCGTTTTGGTTCGCCGGAAAATGAGGCCGCTGGTGTCGGGTTCCGTCCGGCCGACCTTGTTCTTGATCGACCCGGGTTCGACCCGGTTTGCAACCCGGAAACGACCAGGTTTTAATCCTAAAAACCCAAACCCTGACTGCTATTTTGTGTTTCTGGATTTTTATTTATTTATTTTATTTTCTGAAAATTAAAAATTAGTTTTAATAATTCTAATAATTAGCTAAAAATTAGATTTAAATTCTGAAAAATAATATTATAAACTTCTGAATTATTTTATTAAATTATAAATTCGAATGCAATTATTTAATTAATTATTTAATTATTTATCTAATTATTTATTAGTTATCTAATTAATTAATAATTAGGTAATTAATTAATAATTAGGTAATTAATTAATAGATAAGGATTAAATGATATGATTAATAATTCGATAATTACTTAATATTACGAATAATGATTCGATAATGAGAATTATTATTCGAGCGTTAGTTATTCGAATAATATTACAGTAATTGTTCATATCGTATAATTAAATACTGATAATTAATTGATTAACGAATCGTTTAAATTCCAATAATAATATATTAATTCGGTAGTATTCGAGAATAGTGCGTAGCTCGTATTTATACGAGTGATTAATGGTTGAGTTGGTTTATAATTTGAGTAATTCGTAGTTATTCGATAAATAGCATATTAGTTAATTTAATCGATTGATTATTTATAAATAATCGATCTAATCAAATAAATAATGATGAGTTGTAAATATTTGTAATAAATTGTGATTAATCCTAATAATTAGGGATTAATTATTTTAAATTAGTAAATAATTATCAATTAATTATTTATTAGTTATTTATTTATTAAATATTTAAAAAAGTGATTAATTATTTCGATAATTAATCACATAATTTTCGATAAATCATAACTTCTTCATTTTAACTCCAAAAATTATAGAGAAATTATTTTTGACTTTGATTTTTCTTAAATAATTATTTTAAAATTAATTTGGAATTTAAAAATTAGCAATAATTATTTATATTGAATAATAAATTGAATTATCAGTGTTTAATTGATAATAATTCAACCGTTACTCCGCATTGAGCGAAACGAAAGCCTGTTGACTCAGAAAAATGAATTCTTTTCACTAAAAATAATATGAAGACCAAATTTCTTCTCAAAATTAGTTGACTTTATTGATCGCTTGATTATTAGTCGAAATGCGTGCCGAGACGAGTTCGAAAAATTCCGGAAAAATAGGAAATGAAGCAGAAGGTGATCAACGGAGCAATCAGCGAATCGATTTCGATTCTAAAAATTATTTTAACTATAAAAACGATTATGCGCTTATGTGCTTATGTGTATTATGTGGTTAATCGAGTCTTACTTGCTTATATGTAATATTTGAGTTGATTATAAATGTATGGGTAAATAGTAGGAACAAAATGAAGTTGATTTAAGGTGCAACCGAAGTACAAAATGACTTAACCAATCTATTTTGCTAACAGAAACTAAGCTAGCAAGGCAGGTCAAGTAGGGGATAGACGGAAGTGATTTAATTGCAGTAAGTCTCACAGAAGGCAAGTTTCTCCCCTATTCTTTTTTCCAGAATAGTGATATTATCTTCAGATTCTTATTATATTTGTATTACTTTAATTCCTTTATTCATATCTCATTTCGATTCTTGAATTATTCTTTTCATTCGAATTTATTATTCATATTCCAATTATTACTCACAATTATTGATATATTCTGGTGATTAGAATATATCAAAGTATACCGATTGTTCCGGTTGCTATTCCAGGGACTGGATAACATTACTTTTGGGGATTAAATTTACTTAATCCTAAGGACCGGGACATAACCGGATCCTTGAGATGGGCCATAGTGCCTGGGTGGCCGACGGGATCTATATAGTGAGATATAGATCTGCACTGTATCCTGGCTGATCAATAGGGTATAGCTGCGAACTTGAGTCCAGTATAGTTCGTTTGTATTCGCTAGCAATGGCCTTCTTTTGAATCTTATGAGGTTATATCTCTGCAGATATACCTGGGATACGGATTCAGTTATATTGCTTTAACATTGTGTATATTTTGTAGACTTGTTGAGCAATTTTGGCTCACCCCTTTTTGTTGTTATTCACCTTATTGTTTTTAGTTAAGAAGGAATATGAAACTCGTCAGGACACGAGTGGTAAAGAAGCGGGTCAAGCTTCGGGATCCTTTTATACCCAAGGTGTTGATCCCAATCCAGGAAGAAAGCTTTGAGTTGCTCGAGCAGGTGGAGTGTTGATAGATAGTATGTGTGTTTGAATAAAAACTAAACTTAGTTTAAAATGAATTAGACAATGGTTTGTAATAAAGAAAGTTTTTGAGATTCTAAATGTTGGTTTGTAATAAAAGTAGTTAATGGTTCTTGTTTTCATACTTCAACCTAAAAAGGTCCTGGTAGTTGTTAAGGGGTTTAGTTTCATTTTTTTATTATTTATTAATAAGCTTGTACAGGTTGGGTGATTAGCTCGTAATCCCCAGACTTATACCCCGGCTCTGGAGGGCGTTACAGTTTGGTATCAGAGCTGTAGGTTTGGTCCCTGAAAACAAGAACATTAGGATTAAGATAGGATAGAGAGATCACATAAGATAGGAATAGTCAGATTAGGAAGAATAGTGTTAGGATTTAGGTCAGATTAGAATAGGGAAATATAAATCTTAGAATTGTTTAGTGACCTTTTCTTTTCTTTGGTATATTATTAGATGGGTTCTTCGTCAGGGCGGACTGAGTCAGACCCAGTAGCAGCACCAGTACTAGCCCCAGCATCAGTGCAGATTTTACCTCCATTGCCACCACCTCCACCATTACCATTTGGACCAGCACCAGAGATACCACCTCCACCAGAGGTACCAGACTTTGTTGATTATTTCCCATATTTTGAGCCAGAGATGCCTGACTTTCCACCTTTGGAGTTTCTGATGTTTGATGTTCCTGATATGATTGATCTTCCACAGTGGGATGATTTAGAGCCGCATATTCCAGTACCGGAGCCTGAGATTCCATATATTCCACAGATGGAGCCAGAGGCGGAGCCACCAGTGTATGCACCTATGGAGTAGCCAGTCTTATTTCCTGCCCCTTTAGCTATTTATGCCCATATTCCTGGAGTATATCAGTTTCCACAACAGGAGTTTATGGATGAGATAGTAGTCGGTGGGCCGTTACCTTCTTAATGTTCTAGAACGGATCTTAGTGAGTATCATACAGTTACTTATCAGTGTTTTTAGGAGGAGAGAAAGGAGAGGGTTCGATGGCAGACCCAGTGTAGAGAGATCCTTGGATTGTTTGAGACGCAGGCAGATCGTCCCGTCCGAGCATTACGATCAGATTACATACTGAGGGAGAGGTTACGTCAGATTCACCGAGTTAGTTCTCAGCAGCTTATGGATCTGAGACAATAGGATATTAGTGCAGAGATAGCATATCGTAGAGCATTGGGACTTACCGAGACAGTATTAGAGGTATTGCAGGAGGAGTTGAGTCACGTGCCATCAGGGTTCTAAGTCAGGGACAGATGAGACAGTGACTTCAGAGTATAGATGTATATAGAGGCAGCGTAGTATGACCTAGTGAGTAGTGTATATGTGTGTACTAGTAGTTTAACCTGTAGTAGGTTTTGACCTGTAGTAGTAGTAGTATGACTGGTAGCCCCGATGACTTCCAGCGGAGCAAGACTTTTTGTATCAAGCATTTACACCTGAGGCTGGTGTCATATATATATAAACTGAACTTTTTAAATTTCTTTTATTTAAATTTCAGTCTTTCCAGTTTTACAGCATTTACTTTCATTTTACTGATTTACAGTCTTTTATACTATAATTCCTGTTGAAAAAAATAAAATAATAAATAAATAAATAAATAAATGAAAAGGACAACCATTTTTATTTAACTGCTTATATTTCTAAATTTTTATATTCAGAAATTTTTTCTTTATATAAATCATGTTATTAATACCGGATAAATTGTTTTTCTTATATAGTGTTAATTGTTTATTAAACTGTTAAATAAATATCACCTGTTTTATTATCAGAAGAAGATGGCACCAAAAAGAAAGACTAGGGCTAAGACCTCTAACAACAATTCCGAAGGCCAGACTAATGAAACCATGAACCAAATGTTCCATTTGATGCAACAACAGATGGTAATGATGCAGCAGCAGATGTAGCATCGACAACAGCAGATAAAACAACAAATGTTACAACAACCACCTCGTCCTGAGCCTCAACCTGTTGTTACTTTTAAGCAGTTTCAGGCAGTTAAACCTCCAGAATTTGATGGGTCTACTGATCCTATTAAAGCTACCACCTGGTTAAAGGAAATAGAGAAAGCTTTTATACTAGTGAAGGTAGGTGAGGACCAGAAGACTGATTTTGCTAGTTACTTGTTAAAAGGAGAGGCAAATTATTGGTGGGAATCTAAAAAGGCTTTAGAAGGTGAAGATGTTATTTCTTGGGATAAGTTTAAAGAGTTATTTTTAGAGAAGCATTTTCCTCGCTATGTAAGGAATCAGATGCAGATAAAGTTTTTAGAGCTGAAGCAGGGAAGTATGTCTGTAATAGAATATGAAGCCAAATTCAATAAATTGGCTAGGTTTGTTCCGGAACAAGTGGAAACTCAAGGGAAATGAGTGCAGAGATTTCAAGAGGGATTACGACCATGGATACGCAGACAAGTTGCAATTTTTGAATTAATAACATATACTGTTATAGTCCAGAAAGCTTTGATCATCGAAGGAGAAAGTGAAAGGTCTCAACGAGATAGAGGACAGGGAAGTTTCCAAGACTGTTCCAGCAGGAAGCCGGGATTTCAAGCCCGGGCAAATCTGAATTTCAAAAGGATAGGACAGGGTACACAAAAAGCAGGTAATCGTTTCTAAGTCTCCAACCAGCAGGGAATTGTTAAGGTTTCAGTGCCATATTGTAAAACTTGTAGACGCAAGCATACCGGCGTATGTATTAAAGCAGAGGTGACATGTTTCAAATGCAAGCAGAAAGGGCACTACTCTAATGAATTTCCGACAGGAAAAATAGCAGAAATCACTTGCTATCAATACGGAAAGAGAGGGCATATCGCTAGGAATTGTAAAGGACCAGCAATGAAAGCCAGTATTCCGAAAGTATTGGCATTACCTCCGCCACCGCCGCCAAATCAACCTAGAGTAAAGAATTTTAACATGACCATCAAAGAAGCAGTACAGAATCCAAGTGTGATTGCAGGTTCGCTTTTGGTGAACTCCGTAGATTTAAAAGTATTAATTGATTCTGGAGCTACCCGTTCATTTATTTCTGAAGAATTTCTTGATAAGTTACATTACGAAATTGAATGGTTGGGCGAGATGTTAATTATAAAATTAGCGAATGACGACCAAGTTCCGGTAGATCGAGTATGTCCTGCGTGTGATGTAGAAGTAGCCGGAGATCATTTTTCTGTAGATTTAATTCTTTTTAAGCTAGAAGAATTCGATATCATTTTGGGAATGGATTGGTTAGCATGTCATAAAGCTCAGATAGATTGCGCGAATAAGAAAGTTGAATTGCGAACTGCGAAATATACAACGGTAATATTCAAGGGTGAAAAGCAGCAGAATAAATTTCTCACTGTAGTGCAGACCAAACGATTGCTTCGACAAGGATGTGAGGCGTACATAGCTTACGTGTTAGATACTGAAAAAGGAAGTCCTAGAATATAATACATTTCAGTTGTATATGAATTTCCGGACGTCTTTCCAGAAGAGCTTCTAGGGTTACCGCCAAATCGAGAAATCGAGTTCACGATTGATCTAGCACCGGGTACAGAACCAGTTTCGAAAGCTCCGTATCTAATGGCTCCAGTCGAAATGAAGGAATTGTCAACGCAACTACAAGATCTTCTAGACCGAGGCATTATACGACCTAGTGTATCCCCATGGGGTACACCAGTGTTATTTGTGAAGAAGAAGGATGACAGCATGCGATTGTGCATCGACTATAGAGAATTGAATAAGCTCACTATCAACAACAAGTATCCTTTACCGAGAATCGACGATTTGTTCGACCAGCTAAAAGGAGCTGCATGGTTTTCGAAGATAGATTTACGCCTAGGTTATCATTAATTGAAGATTAAAGTTGAAGATATTCCAAAGACTGCATTTTGTACGAGATATGGGCATTATGAGTTTCTTGTAATGGCATTCGGTTTGACAAACGCGCCAGCTGCATTCATGGATTTGATGAACAGGATATTCAAGAAATATTTGGACAAATTCGTGATTGTATTCATTGATGACATCTTGATTTACTCCAAGACTGAAGAAGAGCATGCATAACACTTGAGGATAGTTTTGGAAATTCTGAGGAAAAAACAATTATACGCAAAATTCTCAAAATGTGAATTCTGGTTAAGGGAAGTACAATTTCTAGGGCATATCATCAGTAGAGAAGGCATCCAAGTTGATCCAGCAAAGATTGAAGCTGTGTTGAATTGGGAAAGACCGAAGACACCCACAGAAGTTCGAAGTTTCTTGGGATTGGCAGGGTATTATCGAAGATTTGTCAAAGATTTTGCAAAGATAGCAACGCCGCTGACTAAGTTAACTCGAAAAAGTGAAAAGTTTGAATGGAATGATAAATGTGAAGAAAGTTTTCAAGAGTTGAAGAATCGGTTGGTGACCGCACCAGTATTGGTATTGTCGGACGAGCAAGGAAATTTCGTCATTTACAGTGATGCTTCGTATCGCGGGCTAGGATGTGTATTGATGCAACACAGTAACGTCATTGCATATGCTTCGAGACAACTTAAACCTCATGAACAGAAATATCCTACGCATGATCTAGAATTGGCAGCGATCGTATTTGCATTGAAGCTTTGGAGACATTATCTCTACGGTGACCCAAAAACTCCGGTAATGTCCGATTTGACCCAAAAACGATCTGTTTGATTTGGTTTTCAACTCCAAACAACTCTAAATCACTTCTCCGTCCAGTAAATCACATTATATCCTCACCCAAAACCAGAATCAATCACCCAAAATCAGAATCAACTTATCCCACCAAAAAAGAAGCAATTTCTGGTGAAATAATCGGAAAATGTGACATAACACAACCGATAACCAAACTCGACAATCTATATATGAAAATGAAACTTGTAACTCATATCATCGATTCCTGGGATTAAAACTAACATCCAAAGCATATATAATCTGGAAAATGAAAATAAAAAAATTGTTAAAATTGAAACTTGATTAACACTGTCCCGCACAAACACATAAAATTTATACACAAATTGATTCCCTAGTGCATGATAAAGCTTATTCAAGCATCAAATACAATCACAACTCAACACAAAAGAAATGCCCAAATTCAACTATAAAGCCTAATTAAAATAATAAATAAATTGTATTACTAGTTATAAAATCATACTCCCAAAATTATTTAGGCCTAATTATATCATTTAATAAAATAATTAGCCCCAAATTAATAATTAACGGGGACCAATATTTTCAGTCCAATTAATGTAAAAATTATGCCAAAATTTCCCAAATATCATGAATAATTCAAATATGAAAAAATATTGAATATTTGACAGTCCCATAATTTGATAAAAATAAAAATACAATTTTTGTGGTCTTTTACGTCCCGGTAGGGGCCCAGAAAGTCATTTTTCACCAAGCAAAACACTTCCTAAATTAACTGGATGTTCAAAAAATTACTATGATATACACCATATGATGCAGAATAAAGCAAATTGCTCTATATTAAATAACAACTATTAAAGTTAAATTTGGAAAGTATAATTTTTAATATAAATCCATTTAACACGTAATAAAATACCCAAAAATATCCCGAATCACAAAGAACACATATAGCAAGTAAAAGATACTCAATTATGATCAATCATAATTTATAAAACATCAAACAACTGTGCGTTTATACCATTGTTAAAAGGAAATGCCACAGATAATGGTGTTTTAAAGCATTATATTTATAAGATTTACACAACGGAATTATAATGCATTGTCTAAACACCACACTTTAAAAGATACTTTTAGAGGTTGTTTTGAATTATTTTTTTTTCATTCTCCCTCCTATTTTAATTTAATCTCCCGCAAAATTTTAACAACTCACCAGTTTACTTTTTTCATCTCTCAACTAATAGACAATGGTTTGAGATGTAAAAAACTTGTTAGAAACTCAAACACACAATGGTTTGGTTTTTCATGCATGTTGTCTAAACTCTAGGTAGAAGATGGTTTAATAGATTATCTATAAACTGTTGTCTCTGAGTAATGTTAAAATGAAAAAAATGAGTTGTATATATGTTAAATCCCCACAAAATGAATCCAAAATTAGCCAACCAATGACTACCTAAGAAAATATCATCCAGCCAATATAGACTAGCAAAAAACCCTCAATCAAGTTGGCAAATCAGAATATTTCCTCAAGTCAACAACAAATTTCAATTGGATAACTCACAAACCAAATTCTATTATAATTTGACAAGATAATTAATCGAAAAATATAAAACCTAATTGAGCTCTCATGATGCCATATAAAGCTTTCAGAAGTAAGCGACCAAATGTAACAAGTTGTTGGCAGAGAAGAAGCAGGGTATCATATATTGAACACCTTATTCGATCCAGAATTCCAACAAAAACCTTGACAAGCGACCAATTGTTTTAATTAAGCATGTCCATAAAACCAATAATGCAATCAAACTGGCATTTCCACGGAATTGGGCAAAAACGGGCAACAGTGAAATCCGGCTCAATAATCATATTGGTCACTGAAAGAAAAATAAAAAGCTGAACATGGTTACAAATTTAAGATTAACAGGGTTTATGGCCCATCAACACTACTGTCCAATAACTAGATGACACTGAATCCAACATATAAATGCCAGAGAGTCCAAACAATCAAGAAAAAAGGGAGCGATAAATTAGAAAATGACAACATCATTAGCTTTATAGATCCGGGCATAATCGGTGCCATTGGATGTGGCAGTGCAGTGTAGAGGTGGCGTGAATTGTGTACAAGATTTAAAGATTCTAGGAAAGGGCAACATTTTCTCCTGCTGTACAATGATGTGTAAGTATTTATACTATCCCAAGCTATTAAGCTGTTAAGCCTTGCCAGTTTTTTTTAATTTTTTTCAAGAATTTAGCTTTTATTTTTAAGGAATGGGTTCAATTGTATAGTTAAACTCGATAATATTTGTTGTTGAAATTTATAAATTTATATTAATTGCATTAGTTCAGTAAAAATGTAATCAAATGCATTGACAGTTTTGAAGTTAATATTAAAGTAATCAAATGCCTTACATTATTTAATTGATTTTGTTACTAGATGTTAGGTTTGTTTCTAAGACGGGGGCAATTGTATAGTTCAACCTCGTAATATTTGAAGTTCAAATTTGATGATAATTGTATAGGTTTAGTTTTAAAGTTGATTTATTTACCGGAATTTAAATTTTATGAGTATGAGCCTTCAATTTTTGATGTTATACCTGATCATGTTTATTACAATAAATTACTCTCTACTAGTATCACATTTTGGAATATTTTTCACAATTAGTGAGTTTAAATAATTTTTAGGTTGATTTTAATTCAATAGAAATGTAATTTTTTTGATGATATTTAAGTTGTTTGGGTGACAAAAAAGCATCAAATTTATGCTTTACTATTTAACAAGCACCTCTTTTTATTTTTCGTAGGAACCACTGGACCTTGACAGTTGTCAATCCAGACGCAGAGGTAGTCTACTATATGGACCCTCTTAAACGCCGAATTGCAAATGGAGAATGGGTGGATGTTGTCAATAAGTAAGAGTTCACGTTGTTAAATTTGATTATTAAGTCTTGACTTGTAAATCTTGTCCGACCATATCTTGCAGTGGTTATTTTATGTTTTGATATATATTGTTTTGATTGCAGTGCCATTAAAATGTACAAGGAGGATTTGAAAAAGGTTCCAAAGAAGAAAGTATTGTGGGAGAACATGGCGGTATTTATTTATTTTTCTGATCATATATTAATTATGTTATTAAAGGAGACTATATATTTTAAATGAATTTTTGTTTGATATTTTAGGGAGTTCCAGTGTAGACCGGGGACAAGGATTGTGGCCTGTTTGTGATGCGATACATGATGGAAATTATTCATGATAAGGAACTGGACTTTGCAAATAAGGTGACAATTGACTATCTTTGGGTCTTTTCATCCACTGTGTATTTACTCTTATAAGGGCATAACATGTTACTTATATAAAATTTTGGATGATTTTTCAGTGGCTGCGTAGATCAAATGTGGTTTACACTGAGGATGACATCAACAAGATCAGGGTTGAGTTTGAAAAATATTTTATGAAACATTGTGCAAGCTAGGTCCTCGCCTTTCTTTTCTTTTGAACTTATCAAAAACTGGATGTTTTATGTATGTAGTGGGTGACAAGTAGACTCGTTTGAACTTATCGTATATTGACAAATAGACTCGTTTGAACTTATCGTAAAGTGGATGTTTTATGTATGTAGTTGGTGATAAGTAGACTTGCGATAATGATTTTATGTCCGATGGATTGCTGGTGGTTTGGTATATAGATCTGGATGTTTTGGATTGTCGAACAGATGGATTATGGTATGATATGGATTATGGTATGGTAGTGAATTGGTTTTTTTTGGAAGGGGCCTAGATTTTATGTTGGTGTTGTGTTTGGTATTTATTTTATGGCATGGAATTGTTTTTGATTTTGCAGGTGCCTAGATTTTATGATTTTTTATGCAGCTGGTTTTAATTAAATAAGAAATTGATATGCAAAATGCTTATACCTAATAAGATAATGGTTTTTTTTAAACAAAAGTAATCATTGTATCATTTTTGGACAACGGTTACCTCAAGAACATAATTATGTCAAAATATAAGCCATTGTTTAAACAACAATTCAATAATACCAGTTAGTTATTAAATGTTGTTTGAACTATGAAGACATGAATTAGAACACAATATAAAAAGAATTGGTTTAAAAGTTTTTACACAACTGTTGCTTTAAAGAAACCATTGCTTGAATAATAAATGAATTGCTTTTGAACTTTTTCTTGCCATTGACTCCTCGTTGTCTATTACTTAGAAAAACTGTTGTGTTACAAAGGTTTTTTCAATGGTTCCCGAAATGTTAGCCGTCATCTCTTTTGCATTATAACATCACCCTAAAACTGTTGTCTAAAAGATACTTATATTATTGCCTTTGAAAAGAACTGTTGTTCTTTTCTTATATAAACAATAGATGTATAAAATAACTGTTTTCTGAAAAAGATATTTAAAATTGAAAAGAAAATTTAGAATTTTCTCTAGACACAAATAAACCGTTGTTTATTACTAAGAAAACTGTCATGTTAAAAAGGTTCCAACAATAGTTTTTCTAAAACAACCGTTGTGTCATCCAGATTGTAACCAGTGTTAAACATTATTGTTGAATCTCCATTATTACAACTGTATTAACAACTGTTGTCCAACCTTCGATCACACGAGTGTTGGATAGACAACGGAAACTCTACCTGTCAGACAATGAAAAAAAACAGTTGTATGATTGCAAAAATGTTATAGTGTAGATTGATAGTAATTATTCTAAGTCAATGAAATGTTATAGGCTAAGTAGTCGACAAAACCTGACTTCTTATCTATATCTAATATATGTGCAATCAAGCAACTAGGTGGTTGTGAGACAATTTATTCGTAGTAAAATTACTAAATTACCACTCATAATTCTATGTTAATAATTATTCTCATTTAATATACATGTTTTAATTACATCTAATTTAATATGCCTGTATTAAATATTATGAATCATTATTACGCAAATTTGTTACTAGTTGATTATTTAATCTTAAATGATTATAACTATATTGATAAATTAGATACTTTTTTACGAAAAAAACATGATTAGTGTATGTAGATTTAAATATGAATAGTAGAAATTCTTCTTGATTCAAACAATACGAGAAACTGTTATAAAAATCATAGTTTGTATAAAATGGTTAAAACTACACGTTAACAAAGATTATATTGAAATTTATAAAGATATATGTGATATAATACTAAAAATCTTTAACCGTATCTCTATATAACAAATATTGAGTTTTCATTAAATGGACAACACATAGTTAGAGTCGAGGGGAAAATTAATACAACAACACACACTTCCGTCAAATCATTAATCATGTACCTCACTCATCGCAATCGTACTTATAGCATTCAGTCCATTGATTACTTTGAAAGAATATTTTATTCAAATTTTGAATATGCCCAAGCCTTGTACGGAAAAACAGTAGTACTAGAGAACTTTACTGTTTCATCTTAGTGTTAAATGTCCCAAAATATGTCGAGCACCAATATAACCGCACCCCAAAAGGGCAATAACTATTTATATACACAAACAAATATTTTAACGTTATTAATTCACCAAAAAATAACATGAATATACCATTAAGAACTATAATTAAAAAAATATCAATTCATTCTAGACCTTACCCGTGCATTGCACGGGCTATATAGAGCGAGTTGCTTGATGATAATAAGAGAAATTTGCATGATAAAAAAATATTTTTAGTTTGTGGTAAAGAATATATAGGAAACCCTGCTATAGGTATACAAATGTAGAGGGAACATTGATGGAATATTGCAAAAATTTGGCCAAACATGTGCCTGTACTCATGTGGCGCACTTGGCAATTTTAAGGTTTATTTTCTCCTAAGTCTTCGACACTATTAAAGAATATAATGGCATATGGGCTCTCCTCTTGTGTCCATAAAAATACAAGTATGCTCGAGCACACGTCTATGAAACTGTGATAGGTCATGTTTATGAGACTATGGCATAGGTCATTCTGATTTATGATTCACAATATAAATTTTCAAAAAAATGAGATTTAGTTATATTTAGGAGACCTTCTTTATAACTCTAGTTTGGACTTAACATCAATAATGCTTACGTGAGCACTTATAGTACCATAAAATGCAAAGACTCTCAAAGTGTTCTCAAGAATATAGAAGTTTAAAGACCGTAAAAATGATAGTTACTAAGGTGATAAACGAGTTTTTGTTGTGGACATTTCATATTTTTTTACCCGCGCATTAATCTTAAAGTAGTGAGATCAAATATTTTGCTTGAGAAAAATATATCACAACTTTATTCCACGATTCATAAACATGGGGCTATAGCACTTGCAATACTTGAAAGTAGTCAATAAAAACATTTACTTAGGACAATACATTACAACTTTATTGTGATGAGGTGTAATATATATAGCTTATGATTGTATTATAATTTTAGAATCAATTTCTACATAGACCACATTTTTGTTGGAGACAACGAACACGCTTATGTTCCGCAACTAAAATCTTGCATAAAATATTGCACAACATATTATTTTTTGAATAATGTTCTACAAAGATCAATATTTTATTCAAAATCTTGAACATCATACATGTATCGCATGTAAAACATTATAAAATATTTTAATCTACGAAACATGTTTAAGTTGCGGAATATTTGTTGAAATTGCAAAACATACACATTGTAATTATTAAAATTAAATGATTTTTAACAATTTTAATGAATTTGTGGTTTTCGTAGAACATACTTCAAAAATATATATATTATATAGTATTTTGATTAAAGAACATAGGTGATCTCCAAGGTCTCCGATAAAAATGTGGTATCCAAAGAACTTTTGTCTATAATTTTATTATCCTGGATATCATAAAATACTATTAATGTAATGATAAATTTTTTTGTTCAAAGGAGAGTGATAGGTAGCTATAGTAATAATTTTATCATATAATATTGATGGAGTGAAATCTTTGTGAAAATTTAATATTGCAGTTTTGCTTTCATCTTAATGTGTCTAAGCCTATCTTTGTTCTAATAATATATTTCATTTCAACAAAGGATAACTTCAATATAATTTGAAAAAAAATATAAATTTCACTTATAAAATATTCATTTCCTGGCGTCTTTAGGCTTTACTAATCGTGCATTGGTAACTAAAAAATTAAACCATCTTTGTAACTAGTCATGGCCGCCAAGGGTCCATTATAATTATGAACCATTAAAGAAAACTTACTTTGATCTTTAAATATAACAGCATCAACCTTCGCTTTAAGTGTGTCTTTTTCCCATTTTATCTACTTCTCAAGACAATCTCCTATTATAAAGGAATCGAAAAAGATTACCAATCTTGAGCATTACTTCATTTTTCAACGGTTATTGCTGTCATATTCACTTGTGTAATTCATGGTATCAATAAATATAAACAAATATATATCATGCATGCATATAACTAACCAATATAAAATATAAAAGTGTATTTTGTATATATATATCTGTGTGTGAATGTTCAAATATCTTATACATGCTAATTTACAATGGTTTTTAACCGTTAGAACAAAAGTGTTGCTATAGTTTACTTATCCGTAATAAAACTACACCTCATATTATACTAACATTACCTAGTATTGCTTATTAATGATAGTAGTGCAACATTGTGAAATGATATGTTATATAGTGTTGTATTAGCTATATGACAAAATTATGCGATGATGTGGTAGGTGATTAGACATATGGGTCACACATATTAGATTCCCATAGAAAATGTTATACAATGTAGCACGTGATTTCACAAATGTGTTCCCCAATTTTCTAACGTGGTAATCCAACAAAGGGTCCCACTTTGTGGACATGAGAAGACAAATGTCAAGTGACATGAGAACAGCAGGACCAGTATGCTAATTTGGCACACCACATAGCGTGTGTGCATGCAAGTCGTCTCACTTTGCAGACGTGTCATGACATGTGGCAGGTGACTTCGCTAGTCTGCCTAATTGTCATGTGTCAGTGTTGCAGTTCGTGGCCAAAAAACCTTGAATTACGTGTCAAATCCCACCATAGCTGGTGCAACTCTCATTTTTTGTTGCATATTTAAAAAAAACATAATGTAATACTTATTTGACGTACTGCACTACAACAAATTTAGGCATTTACAACGGCAAACTTACGACGGAAAAAAGTATGCGCCCAATTTATGACAGAAAAAACTAAAACGTCGTAAATTTTTACGACGAAATGCAAAACGTCGTAAATATTTCCGACGATTTCAATATTTCGTCGTAAGTAATTATTTTTATTAAAAATTTAACTTAAAATTAAATAAAAAAATATTTTGCCTAAATTTACGACAAAAATTTTCGACGGAAAAGATCAGATCGTTCAATTTACGACGGAAATAAGAATTCGTCGTAAATTATCAAAGAGGGAAATTCAACTTTTCCCTGAAATTTTGGCGACAAATTTGACCTTTCACCAATTTTTTCCAGCTAATAATTTATGACGAATTCCGTCGTAAATTAGCACATGAATTTTGAAATTTTCAATTTTTTAAAAATATTATTTTATGATCCAACCATATTAATGTCAGCAATTTTTGTTTGGGTGACATTTTAGAAATTTCAGAAAAAAATAAATATTTTGATAAAATTATTTAATATGAATATATCACTAATATATATATATATATATTGTCATCCATACGGTTGATTCAATGAAAAATATTTTTAAAATAATCGAAACACAATTAAAGACTAAACACTAATTTGTTGAACAAGTCAAACTCATGCTTACTATTAAAATGACAAACCAAATAAAATTATTTTGCTGTGTAACTTTGGTTATATCACTAATATATATATATATATATATATATATATATATATTTGCATTTATACGGTCGGTTCGACGAAAAGTATTTTTAAAATAATCGAAACACAAATTCAGAACTTAACACTAGTTAGCTTTACAAGTTAAACTCATGCTTGAATGTTAAAATGACAAACCAAATAAAATTATTTTGATAGGTACCTTTGGTTATATCACTAATATATATATATATATATATATATATATATATATTGACATCCATACGGTTGGATCGTCGTAAAATATTTTTAAAATAATCGAAATACCAATTCAGGCTTAAACAGTAGTTAGTTGTACTAGGTTTGACTGTTAAAATGACAATCGAGATAAAATAATTTTGATATAAAATTTTGGTTATATCACTAATATATATATTTATAGACATCCATACGGTTGTATCATCGAAAAATATTTTTAAAATAATCAAAATACCAATTTAGGCTTAAACAGTAGTTAGCTGTACTAGGTTTGACTGTTAAAATGACAATCGAGATAAAATAATTTTGATATAAAATTTTGGTTATATCACTAATATATATATTTATAGACAACCATACAGTTGTATCGTCGAAAAATATTTTTAAAATAATCAAAACACCAATCCAGGATCAAACAGTAGTTAGCTGTCCAAATCAAACTCAAGCTTGACTTTTAAAATGATAAACCAGATAAAATGATTTTGATATAAAATTTTGATTATATCACTAATATAATCAAGATCTTAGTGTCTCCTCTAATGAAGATGTTAGTGTCTCATCTGACGATGAATGAGGACACAAAGGGGGAAATTCACATTTATGAATCAAGACAAAAAGGGGAAAAGTCATATTTCATAATTTCATAATTTCAAATATTTGTTCATTGAATAATAATATTGAGTTTGGGAGAAATTTCAATGATTCTATTAATCTTTCTTTTATGTACAAAGTGGTTGTTAGTTTTTTACTTTCTTTTTTTTTTTAATTTAAATATTTAAAGTTAAAAGAAATATATAAATACAGGTGTTACATATTTATTATGTGAATAAATTTAAAAAAAGTTACATATCTTAATTGTAACACCCCTTGAAAAAGAATAAAATTAAAATCCATAAATCTCCAAACAAAGCACTAATATATTTCTGAACAATAATTAAACAGTCTAAAATCTCCAACATAAGATTAGTTCTCCAAACTTTCAAAATCAATAATATAAATTTTGAAATCTCTAAATAAATGATTAAGTCTAGACACTCATAAAGTCTGAAATTTTAATAAATAAATGGGTACCCCTCCACCATACAGACGACATTAGCTAAACACCCAATACGAATTTCGAATACAATTTATAAAACAAAAACCAGAAATGAAGATTTCAGAATTTATAATAAAACAATAATTTTAAAAATAAGAAATAAGTATGGCTCGAATAACGAGGGGTTAAAATATTTCATACCGAGATCAGAACAGATAAAAATACACACATTATACAGTACGTCATGTGTGTAACGAATTGGACAACGTGTAGGGCATATACAATATCAGCTTATATCAAATCACACATTGAAATCTAGGTGCACTCACGTATTTTGAACAAATATAAAATGGCCAAAAACTCCTCCCAAGAGCTAACAGAAGGATACGTCATGACCAATCACACTGTCACGGAAGTTTCATATTACTGGTGCGGCTATGACATACCCCTACAGCGGGTTAATTCGGTATACCCTATACCATATATTACTTTAAGGGTCAAATGAAAAAATATTCTCGCAAAATTTTAAAAATCACTTGAGACAAATAATTCATATTTCCAAAGTGGAGGGTGCAATAAATAAATTTTGAAAACCGCATAAACAGACATTTAAAATTTTCCAAAATCAATTTTCAAAACAACTTTCGGATGTTAAAATGATCAAACAATATTAATGGAGCAAATAAAATATTGAATTCAATAAATCAGGGATATTTGATATCTAGGAGGAGTGGCGCTGAATAAAAAGAGATAGAATCCATATCTCGAATATCGCAACTAAAATACTAACAAATCTGCAATTGAGTGACTAAATTCTCGGCCCACGATCTAAATACAAAATTATAATTTATAATTAATATTTTGTTGAATCTTAAATTAGTTAATAATTTATTTGAAAGCAATATTTATATTAATCTAAAATTGTGCAGCAACTCTACTACTGATTTTGGTACTACAGGACACTACAACCACACACATCAAAACCATATCCTCCTGTATAAAACAAGACAGATGTACCAAATTCAGAAATGGATCAACTCAGCATACTAATTAATATAAATATAAAAACTGATGTTGACACCTAGTCATGCAACAATTAATAATTTTAATTCACCACTTTATTCATTACAAATATATTAACTAATTACAAAACTAAAACATATGCATACTATTAGTTCATCTAATAATTAAAAAATTCTACCCACAATATACATAAAATTGATAATGAGTATCCCCACATATAATAATAATAATTGTTTAGTGACATAACTAATAAATATGAAACACTCTATCATGATATTACATACAAATAAAAACTATTTATTTTATTAACGAACTCATGATATGGTTAATTACTATAAAAATCACAACTTTTAAATAAACATGATATAATATAGTTGGAAGTAAAACCATGTACACTAAACATATATAAATTTAGTATTAATTATTAACTCAGAACATCAAATAATTATATATAGGTATTAATCATCAAATCAGAATCATATATATATATAGAGTAAAGTTCTTTGGATACTAACAATTATACTTCAAAATTATTTTAAAATATATAATATTCCTGTATATTATATATCTACCCCTTAAAAATAATTCCGTCCCCGGAATCAAACAAAACTACATATTTGTATCTCAGGAATATAGTCTTCTAACACCCAAGTCATCTCTCTCTCAGAATGACTTTTCCACAAAACCTTCACAAACGGAATGGTGTTCTTCCTCTCAACTATATTATGTAATGTCACG
Organism: Apium graveolens; assembly: GCF_009905375.1. Classification (NCBI taxonomy): domain Eukaryota; kingdom Viridiplantae; phylum Streptophyta; class Magnoliopsida; order Apiales; family Apiaceae; genus Apium; species Apium graveolens. The sequence continues at coordinate 126,228,226 of NC_133656.1, read as the reverse complement.
GACCCACACTACTAACTAGCAGAAATATGCATAATATTAATTAAACTGTAAAGTACTACAAAAAGATAGAATATTAAACCTACAAACCTTAACCACAATCCCCGGATCCACATGAATGAGTTTGAACAACTTCTAACATCTTTTAATATTATAGACCAAAATATCTTGAGTCAAATTACTACCAAATATTAAACCCAAAGTTTATAAACATTAGGGAACTCCTAGTTCCCCACCTTCTCCAACATCTGATGGTAGGCATACCCCGAGTCCCCCGAAGTCTTACGTGCGGTTTGCTTGAAATGAACTATCTTCGGGTTTCACAGGAAGGATAACATTAATAACAATATTAATGAGCAAAACGCTCATCAAGTGAATAATAGTGAATAACAATACATCGTATACTCAATAAAATGATAACAGAAGATAATCAACAATATGAAATCTCAAATAAAAGATCAAGTTTTTAATAAGTGAATGGAATTGGAAATCTCACGGTGCTATGAGTGATGAGGGGATGAGGGGTGATCAGCCCATATCAAAGCTCTGAAAAACATAACAAGTTATTCACAACTATTGACGATCCTCGACATACATTGGCAATATAAAACCATCAGGCTCCCCGCCACTGATGTTTAACAGTGACTGGCGCCTCAGTCTTACCAGAACATACCATCCAATTCCTTTTAATCAATTCATTTTAATTTCAAAGGGTTTTTGATCAAGGACAAGATAACAAGGGTTGGTATTGTCAAGGTTCAAGTGACAAGTTCTCTAAAATTGAGGGAGTGTTATTAAGATGAGGGTTCCCAAAGAAATAATTCAAATTTGTGAGGGGTTTAGGTTTCATATGATATATTAAGGGACTATTATAAGGTATCCATGAGGGTATAAGGTAATATATGATGAAAAGGGGTCAATTCAAGTATGAAAGCGGTTAACTAAATCCAAGATTTAATCATTAGGTGATGTCAGGAACAATTTAATTCTATTAAAACTGTAGTCATGCATCCACAGGGTATTTAATCAAAAGAAGCAGAATTATAGAGGTAAGTTGAGAGTTCACTTGCCTAGACTACGGTTACTGAGCACTTGTATGGAATCGTCTACGGGCTCCTTTCTTGGCCTACTACTTGAACGTATAATAAATAGTATCCTCGTTAAAACTCTTGCTAACTACCCTTTCGCGTATACTATAAATATATATACACATATATACACATATATATATAATTAAATTCTACTAATTAGAAGTAATATATGGATCACATAAAGCACATAACACCTAGCAAGAAATGGAATGGCAATTTATCACTTAATTAATTGTACATACCTAGACTCTATTTACGACCTTAGTCACTTAAGCAATTAACCAAATAACATACAAATATTATGAACAATACTCCTAATTCTCCTTTACAGACCTCAACTAAACCTAGATTTAGTAATGCACACTTGTGCCTCACTTCAAATAACTCACAAATGTAATGCACACTACTTAACTTACCGAATGTACGCCTTGGCACCAATTATGTGCCTTGGAAAAAATATGGATTTCTACCTTGGGCCTTTGATATATTCTGACTCCCATGACTTCTTATGACTTTAAGCTAACTTTAGAAATTGGTCTGACATCAAGGCCTCAGTAAAAAGATACACAAAAGCAATGCACTTCTCTAAAGTTTCCAAAGGCAACTCTAATGGTGACTCTCGGGTGTTTTGGTGGAAATAGGGTATCTCCACCTTGGGCCTTCACTCCAAACCAACTCTCAAAGGTTATTAAGACTCTAAATTGACTCTAAAAGTTAGAATGACTCAAAGAACTCACTCAGGACTCCCTAGGCCTTAAGTGAAAGTTGACTCAAAACTTACTCACTTATCTAGTTCATTTATTGATTTTAATGGCTTTTTAAGCTTCCTAAGACTTTATTATACCTATTTAGACCAAGGCCCCATGAAGGCCTAACCTATGACATGATAATAATCAATCAAAAGTCAAGCTTAATCAAATCTGCCCTGTTCTGAGCTGCTCTCGGGTTTGTGTGTATGCACCTAATTAAATACAAGTTTTAATTGATTCTAAAGCTACTGGACTTAAGTATGAACCAAGTCCCAACTCCCCTGAGCACAGGCCTATTAAGGCCTTACTAAAACTCATCTAAAATGACCTAAACTTCTAGTACAAAATTATACCCTGCTAAGACTACTGTGACTCATTCTACCTTAACTCCCTTCATTACACCAAAATCAATCAACAAACGACCAAGGCAAGTCCTAACATACACTAACATCTACTGACTTACAACTTATAAGGTCCATTTGTAATTTATTTAGCATGAAGATCACTTATAAAAACAAGCAAAGTAACACATCACAAGACAAGCCATCACTTGGCATTTAAAGGCAAAAAATTGAAGTAAACATTCATGGTAACATCATGACACCTACTGACCATAAGCTCATATCATCATATATAATCTAAAATACCATTTTATTAAAGTAATCATGGCATGCAACTCACAAAAATCAATTATCAAGAGGTTAAAAGAACAACTATATTGGCAATATCACATCTTCGAGTTTTTAAGGAAAAATTGGAACTACATATCAAAAATAATAACTTAATATCTACTGAATATAATCCCTTATCATCATGGAATACTTCATCTAGAAATTTTATAACAAAAAACCACAGCATGCATCTCATATAAATCTAGTACCAAAGCACAAAATCAACAAGAATGGTTTTTACTTCGAAAACCACTTATAAACCAACATGCAAGTGCTAAATCCTACATGCAATAGCTAAATCCTACATACAAGTGCTAAACTTAATTTATCTTGAAGTAAAAATGGCATGCAAGAATTTAAACTTGATAAAACAATATTTTTAAAGAATAAGACTTTCGAAAACAACATGCATGGTCATTTTAATAAAAAAACTACCCAAGATCAACACTCTAAACATTCGGCTCTTAAGAAATCAGTGCCAGATATTTATGAACAAGATTATGATATGGAAAAATAGAAGTGTAACACCTCTCCAAGATCACATCTTGCGCATATCTATAAGCCACCATGGTCGAAACCTTGAGTTCACAATAACTAAGGTCTTAACTTCGGCTTTAACAACATGCACCCATAAAACTAACCTTAAAATGAAGATACTCGTCTAGATGATAAAGGTCTTGGCTTGACTAGCTTGAGAAGTGAAAGAAAATGAAAAGAAGTGAAGAAAAATGGCAAGAGTGGGGTGGGGGTGTGCTTCGGCCGAGAGGGAGGGAGGAGAGGAGAGGGTGAGGTGTTTGAGTGGGTGTGATGTGAAATGAGAGCATTTCCTTGATTTTGATACTTTTATTTGATAAAAAGTGGTAGTGGAATGGAAAAATTACACAAGTGTCCCTCTTGCTAGTTGTGATGAAAATTGCATGCAAGGTCAAAGGAGTAAACTAGCAAGTTAGTGGCGTTGGAAGTTACACTCTTAGCCTTGGACTCTATTATAAGCTAAAATGCATGTAAGGGTATACTAATAATCTATTAATTAATAAAAGTATAATTAAAAAGATTGGATTTTAGTAAATAACATACAACTCCATAAATCAAAAAATTTATAACCTAAATAGTATGGGCTTTTAGAAGTTTTATAAAGTTGTTTTCAAAAATATTGAACAAGAATGTATTCTTTAAAGAAATTTCTAAAATTAATACTCTAATATATAAGCCAAATAAAAATATGATTAACAATTCTAAGCTACATAAGAAAATGTAAGCAATTTGATTCTAAGCTGCTATTATACAAATTATCATTTTTTGTCAAATTACAACTTTTATTATCCAATCGTGATAAACTTAAACATTAATTAATTGTGTAACGAATTTTTCTTGCGCACTTAAATAATCTAATAATGTTCGGAATGTCACACATCAAAGAATGTATATGAACGCATTGAATTCACATAATTTCTGACATCTATTACATGAAAAATTATATAGTGCACAAAACGGAATATTATATTACATTCATATCAAATATTTACAAGCGTTACATGTAATGGATAATGAAATACGTGTAATGGATGTTATTTTTAGCCCCTCAAAAAAGATATGTGAAACACATTATGCAGATGAGATAGTTGTGGCAGAAATGCAAATTTAAAAGACATTTCCTCCACTTTCTCCATAACATCAAAAGGTCCAACATACCTCAGACTAAGCTTCCCCCTCATACCAAAATGTTTCATACCCTTACAAGGTGATACCATCAAAAACACATGATCACCTGGTTCAAATCCACCAAACTTCTTGTGATGGTCCGCATAACTCTTTTGATGTGATCAAGTATCCTTTAAACTTGCTTTAACTTTGTCCACCTTCTCATTAGTGATTCTAACTAACTCTGGTCCTTTAATGACTCTCTCACGAACCTCATCCCAACAAGATGGAACCCTACACCTGCTACCATACAAAGCCTCAAATGGTGGCATACCAATAAAGTGCCAACTATTATTGGATGTAAACTAAACCATATACAAATACTTATCCCAATCACCTGTCCACTCTAAAGAACAAGCCCTCTACATATCTTACAATGTCTGAATCATCCTCTCTGATTGTCTATCGGTCTATGGATGATAAGCTATACTAAAATTAAGCCTTGTACCCCAAGCTTGCTGGAAACCTTTCAAAACACGATGTAAATCTCGTATCCCTGTTAGAAACTATCGACATAGGCAAACCATGAAGCCTAAAAATATCACACTGAAAAATCTATGCCAACTCCTGAAGAGGAGTAGTCTTTAATAGGTAAGAAGTGAGCGGACTTAGTAAGTCTATCAAACACCGCTCATATGACATCATTCTTCTTGAAAGTTCTCGTCCAATGAGTCATAAAATCCATAGTAATGTTTTCCCACTTCCAAACCGGAATATCTAACTACTGCAACAATCCACTAGGCCTTTAATGGTCTATCTTCACTTGTTGACATGTAAGATATTTCCCCACAAATTCAACTATATCTCCCTTCATTCCACTCCACCAGAAATGTTTCTTCAAATCCCCATACATCTTGGTGGAACCTGGATGAATATAGAATGAAGAACTATAAGTCAACTTTGAAATTTCCTTGTGAATTATAGGGTCGGCGGGCACACATAATTTATTACCCAACTATCACGCCCTCATCGTCAACAGAAAAATGTTTTTGCTTGCCACCTGCCACCTCGGATCTAATAACTTCCAAACATGTATCACTCTTCTTAGCTTCCTTAACTTTTGAAACAAGATTTGATGCCATTTTCAAACTTGCAATGCTACCTCCTGACCCTTTATAATACAGCTCCTTATTATTAAAATAGAATAAACAAGTATTGTTTATTTAATCAAAATGAAAACCTTTCTTGTCCTGACAAGAACTTGATTTAATGTATCTGTTAAAGGCGGGCACATAATAACAATTTATCAAGTTCTCAATCTCGCCTAATGGGCAAAGTTAGGTGTCGAGTTCTTTCAACTAAAGCGATAACTTTTGGTCCAATTCTAACCTGATACCTGAAACTTGACCATTGCTAGTCTTCTTCTTCAGATCTTCTAAACAAGCTTGAAAATTTAACTTCCAGTCATTAAGTTATTTTTACATAAATGACAATCATCTCTTTTAGCAACATCACTATCAGGCTTCAAAAACCCTTTAGGATTGGACTTTGGTTTGGCACCGAATAAGATCAAATCTTCACCTTGCATGTGTACTTTCCTTACCCATTTGCATTCCATGTGTACATCATCAATATGGATGTAATTCATACCTTTACCAAGTTATTTTCAGCAGTTCTAAACATGCTTAACAACTCAGTGAGTGTTCTTTCTATCTCATTCATTTTGTTCTTAAGAAAACTAAGAATAAAAGTTGTTCAAAGGTTGTTTGATCAAATCAAGCTAAGTATCTAGAATATTCTTGAAACCCAAAATATTAAGGTACATATACCTATCATCTTTATAACATGTGGTCCAACCGGATATCAATCTTCCATTAATTCAAAAGTATGGTACCTTATTATTGTCAAATCTTTCTGACGAGCCAGTCCTTCAAACATCATTTGAAGGTGCTCAGTCATTTCATAAGAATCATTATGCTCTTGTTGCTTCTAAAACTCAGCACTCATAATTACAAGCATGAGACATGAAACATCAGTTGCATAATCAACTTGCTTGTGATAAGCATTTTGTTCAGCACATGTTTCATTCTCACCTAGAAGCAATAAGGGATGGGTTTGAGCGACGTCCTTGAACTTGAGGTCAATCCTCAAGGAATATTATCATGTCATCTTGTCCTTTTCAAGGAATATTACATAAAAAAACTTATTTGTGTTATTTGTCATTTGATATCTACAATATTAAAGTGCATAAAATGACTTAGTTCAGTAAATTATGTTCAAGGGATTATTCATATATATATTCACAATATATATCTCCTACTATTTTTATCAAATCAATAGCCCTAACTATTAATTCCGAAAGAATATCTTCTATACCCTTTCTAGTGACCCAATATCCATATTTTATCATGCATTAGGTCAGTTTTGGCTTTTCTCTTAAAACATGATTATTTAGGTAGACAACATTTGTCAATTATATCAATTATATAACTCTTGGATAACTTGGTGAAACAATATTTCTTCATATTTATCTAATAAATCTCCCCAAACTCTATGCCTCTAAGTTCACAATCCTATTGTGAACCCACTCTTTGTGGATCTAGGGGTTAACACTTTGGACTCACTGGAAGGCATATGATCAACTTAATCTTTAACTTTAGGGTTTTGTTAAATTTAAAAGGATCATCATTCCTTCATAAGAAGGCACCCATTTTTTCCTTGAATAAAATACTTTAAATCAATATTAGACAATGGTTTGATTTCCAGGTAGTGAGAGAGTCACAACGGTCTCTCTTAAAACCCAGAACCTTACAAGTTCAATGAACTCGCTTTTGACAAAATTGCCCCATGTCAGAAAGACAAAGAAAATTTGTATTTTATTCTGTGGTTCATAAATAGTAGAATCTCATAATCGTTTATTTATTTTAAAATCTTGAGTCATTATAGATTTTATCTTGTTTAGAAAGAATGGCATGGGTGTTGTATCTAATAAATATATCCTTAATCTAAATAAGCATGCATCTTTAAAAACTACTCTACAAATACATTTATCATATGAGCATATATATGTAAATTGTGATATATTAAATGTGGTTCGTTATGGCTTCATCATATGTGATCTTTATTAAGCTAATGACAAAGTTCTAGGTCAATCTAAGATGGAAAATAAATATTGGCTAACTATTACATGTCTTCTTTCTTTTATTGCTTCCTTGGATGGCCTCCTTATAGGATTACCCTGCCTTGATATTAAAATATTCATGACTTTGTTTAAATTACAAGAATGAAATATACATATGGTAGTATCGTCGAAAAATATTTTTAAAATAATCAAAACACCAATCCAGGATTAAACAGTATTAGCTGTTCTAATCAAACTCAAACTTGACTGTCAAAATAATAAACCAGATTAAATAATTTTGATATAAAATTTTAATTATATAACTAATATATATCTATTGACATCCATACGGTTGGATCGTCGAAAAATATTTTTAAAATAATCGAAACACCAATTCAGGATTAAATAGTAGTTAGTTGTACTAGTCAAACTGATGTTTGACTGTTAAAATGGTAAATCAGATAAAATAATTTTGATATAAAATTTTGGTTATATCACTAATATATATATTTATTGACATCCATACAATTGGATCGTCGGAAAATATTTTTAAAATAATCGATACACCAATTCAGGATTAAACAGTAGTTAGCTGTACTAATCAAACTGATGCTTGACTGTAACGACCGGGAAATTTACGTTGTATTATATCATATTTATAATAAAATATGTGGATTAATATGTCATTTATATATGATTAAATGTGTTTAGTTATTAAACCATAACTGCTATGTGTTACGTGTTATCTGTTTTGATCCAAACGTGTTTTGGATATTTATTGAGTGTTTTATTGCAAGTTAGATATCTTATATCAAAACCCGTACATCTCAAAACCATGTTTTAGAAGCCCGTATTTCAAACAAAATCATTGGCCCTATTTTGCCAAAAATGCCCTATACCATATCACTATTCTGAACCCCTAGACATTTTACAAATTGAGCTTTTCGCGAAAAACGACTTTTCCGGGCCCCTTTGGGTACCAAAAACCCCACAAAAATCACATTTTTATTTTTACATGATCATGAAATTATTATATATCATTTTTCTTTGCATTTTTGTAATATTCACAATTTTTGGGAATTTTTAGCATTAATTTTATATTTATTGGATATTTAAAAATTCAATGTTAATACCCAAAAATTATAAAAATTGGGGCCAAATATTTTTATTAGGAGTGTAATTAGACCTTTAATTTTATTTAGGAGTATTATTTTCATAAATATAAATACCTGATTTACTGTTAATTTTTCAATAAATTATAATTAAAAATCAGAAAAATAAAAAAAGAAAATTCAGAAGAAAAATTAGGGTTTGTGTTGGTGAAGAACAAGCACTACTAGAAATATGGGATCAGACATCGATTCAGAACCGATGTTAAAAAAAATCTGAACCGATGTCTTCGCGTGTGATGTTAAATGTCATCAGCCTTTGACATCGGTTAACAGCCGATGTCTATTAAAGTGCTATACATCGGTTTTAAGATTAAATGTGATATCTTTGCAACAAATTTCAGCTTATATTACAGTATTTCTAGCTGAATATGGGTATATTATGAGGTATTTATCCATTAAAACATGAAATCTACAAGCTCTAAACGCCATTTATTAAAATTCTTTCGAATAAACCGATGGGAAATGCTAGATCAGACATCGGTTAGATTAGTTGCCCGATGTGAAATGTTTGATCAGACATCGGTTAAGTTAGCCCCCCGATTTGAAATGATGGATAGGACATGGGTTTTCTTCATGAAACCTATGTTAAATCTTTTTGTTTAACATCAGCCAATTTCTCTAACCGATGTTATTTGACTTAAAATATATTGTGTTTCTTTTCAGAACCGATGTCAAATGACTATTTCACATCGAATTTTTTAGTTCTTTTTCGTTTAATATTATTTTACATGATGTCTTTTATACATTTTTTAACATCGGTTTACATGTACCATTGTGATGTTAATGTTCTGTAAATTGCATGCCATCCTGGTACTATTTACAACCATAGGGAACCAAAACAATATAACATCCCAACAAAAAACATCCAAACAGAAACATAAAGGTATTTATCCAAATTATAAGTCTAATACCAAAATATTACTCATATCATACTATATATACATTTCAAATAAAATACAAGCATTCCATTAGCCAACTTATACTATACTAATTTTTAAGTACCATATTCTTAAATTCCGACAACTCCATCCAATTTAGCCAATCAACCTAATTCCGACAAACTAAAGAAGGGTCTGACTTCTGCATGATCAAACCAAAGAGCAGAAAATCAACCCTGCAGGCCGATAATGTGTACGTCTGGTTCTAATGGTGCCGATGATTTAGACTGTAATAAAAATAAACAATATCAATCATTATTGCGGAACATTTTATATATAAACTAAAATTAATAAAAAGTTTATGTTAGATGATAATATGATTTTATATAAAAAAAGAAATAGAGATATAAAACAATCTTATTACCGTGTAAACAAATTTTATTATTTGATTATTTGAGAATACAATATCACTAAAACCTGTACCAAATTCAAATATGTTATCGTCTGTATAGCAGAATCCTACTCTAGCCGTATAATAAAACCTGATACAGAAATATTAACAGAGTGAAAAGTTTGGAATTAGGTTCCAATATATCTGAAGAAAACACAAAGAGGATTTAATGTCTACCGATAAATATAAGGGGTGTGTTTGTAGAATTGTATTTAAAAAAACAACCATGAAACAAGGAGCATCTAGAGCTCCCAAATTATATTTATCTTAGATATATTGAACAATCTAAACAGACAATCATAGTGAGTGTCAAACACCAACAATAATGTCCAGTCATCAATAAACCACATTCATAAAGCATTTCCTATAAACTAATCAGGTCGATGGAACCAACTGTGTTCTTAATAGAATCTGTAATAAAACCAGTTATCAGTTTAACGGATAAGAGGCCTGCATAATGAGTATTTATCATTAGCTCATCATCAGTGTACAAGATTTTCAGTAGGATATTAATTAGGTGATGAAATAGCAGTTTATCTTTAACTGCTGAGATTATATAATCAATATGTACCCACCTAAAATACTATGGTGCAGGTCATAGACATTTCTTCTCCGGATATAGAAGAGGTTGAATATAGCAATCGGCAGCAAAACTGCATACATCTGTACAATACATGAACATGCTATCAGCAATGCTATCTCTATAGTCTGGACAAATCAATTGGTCTTTACACAGTGAGAGCATAAGAAAACAGAGAATGTACTCATATATTAGATAGGGCTATATACATCTTCTCAAATTGAGCGTAACACTGTAACTAGTACCCATAACTAATCCAGGTATCATTGTCACAGTTAAGCAATACTTACAGAACTAACATCTCAAGTGACAAAAGCATCCAGGATGCACAGCGAGACATTGATTGCAAAATGATACAAGTACAAGCTCTGGATAATTAACTGGATACATACTAGAGTTCTTGAACCAGAAATGACATTAATTTATGTCGTTGAAAGAATAAATTCAATAGTGAAACAGATTCGTTCATTTGGTTCACAATGATTCAATCTTTTCATAATTTCATTTGTTGTCCATACAATCCACAGGACTACTATTTTCTTTGCTAAGCAAAATATGTTGTAAATTGAGGTCTGTATGTTAGTTCAAATAGAGGGAAGGGCAGTTGGATAAATGCTGCATTAATTTTATAAAGAGAGTTAAAAACACAACCCTAGCATTTCATCCCTGATTCATGTGAACAAAAAGTAGTAAATCACATAGACCCCTTAACATATGAAAGACTGGTGGTGAAAGCCATTCAAGTATACCAAGTGGAGTAAATTAGAAAGATTTATAGTTTCATACTACATATTCACCAGCAAGTCAAGCCTAAAGTAAATACATATACTAAATCTCAAGCAAGTTGTAAAAGATAATATGCAAAAAGGCTAGCTCTTACCAATAATTGGTGATATATTAGAAAGGGTTATTACAGCTTTTGCACACATGAATAAGAAATTAGTGGAAAAGATTAGATACATTTACCTTTGCAAATTCATATAATCAAACATAATGTTCTTACGTAGTGATTAAAGGATCAGAACTTGCGATCACATAATCAGCAACCCTGTCCAATTATGAATAAAAACTAAATTTAGCAGACAATATATTTTACAACATAGATAGTGGATAATGTTAGTAGTTTCAAATGCTGAAGGTGATGGTACAAAAAATAATATCTTTAATCATGAACAGGTGGAAGGAGGGTAATACATATGTAAGACCAAATACATACACTTTGCAGGACCGCGAAGCAGTTTCAATACGTCCAACAGATTTCAGTTCTTCCTGAGAAATATAAGTCAAAAAATTAGTATATCGACGTGAAAATATTCATCTTTATAATCACAAGGTGAAACAAGAAGAAAAAAGAGTGACTGGAAAATATACAGGTACCATGTTATACACAGAAAATAAGGTTTGATTATTAACACATTACAGGTACCATTAGAATATCACTTATCACTTAACAAAGAAAAATGAGACGGTGTATCATCTGAATTACTAAAAACAGTAAAGGATTATTAAGTGTCTGTTTAATTATTTAAAAATAACACAAAACATATAGATATCACAAAAGAATATTATTGGATCTTGCTAGTTATCTACTTTTCTTATTAAAGACGTCAACAGCAGAATGAGACCTGTTAGTTGGTCCATTTGAGAAAAATTCTACTTATGCCATCTTGTCAGTTCAACACAGAATTAGGTGAGGCATGAATCTGTGGGTCTCAACATTATTATTCAAATGTGGCTAACAGACAAGGCTTTTCTTTGGACTATGTAATGAATGTGACAGAAATCACATAAAAAACGGTGCACCCAGAGTTCCTACTCTTGTACATTTAAGATTTACATACAGACCCTCTAAGAAAGACATATGAGGCAATATATAACTCACCAGTCTGGTACAGATCTTGAGAAAAATTAGTCCTAGAGCCCAATCCTGATACGAAAGGAATGCAGGACTTTCAGCTACTGGTACCAGCATTGGCACAATTACCAAAAGTTTAAAGAGCAATCCAATCAAAACTGGGATGACAAAAATCTGGGGAGAGACATCAATGTCAGAGTTGATAAAATAAACTAGAGAAGTTGTAATCAAAGACCAGATTCTTACCCATATCGACAATAATACAGAGCTCTTCAGAACAATGCCACACCATTTCCATATATGTTTTAAAAGAACTACAACAGTCCAAATGACATAACTCTCAATGACAAAAGCATAGAGATCTAATACAAAAAATCTAGAGCTAAATGTGTTAATAACACCTAAACTTAATTGCAGAACATAATAGAATAAACAAAACTGAACATACAAATATAAATATACACCGACATATCTATATAAATACACAATGGATGTAAATAAAGCTAAAAGAGAGAAAGAGAGAGAGGAATGTTACCGATTGAAGGTTGGTTTCAAGCTCCAAAGCTTCAGACCTATAATAAAAGCTTCATTAAAATCAAAACATAAAATTTTGAAATAAATTTAAAATTTACATACATAATCAAACCAAACATTTGCTTTCTCGGCTCGATTTTAAGCTACTAAATTAAATAAGACCACCAATTTACATACCGATTTGTAACGGATAACTCCTTCCCTTTTTCAAACCATCATCTGTCGCTTTTACCATGGCCAGAATCTTCCACCAAGATCTAGATTGGGAGACGGAAGAGAGAGGAGAAAGAGATGGTAATAGAGAATACAATAGTAGAGTGGAGAAAGAGAGAGCAAATCTTGATTCAGTGATTTTGTATTAGGTTTAAATTGGGTTTTACAAGAAAGGAGCGGTAAGAAAGGAGACAGAGAGAGACAGAAAGACAGAGAGGGAGAGAGAGAGTGAGGGAGAGAGAGCTGAAGGAGATGAAGTTTAATATTTGAGAGAGAGAATCAGAGTTTTTGAGCTAGAGCGGAGGTTTGAGAGAGAATTGCAATCGTGGTCTGAGAGAGAGACAACAAAGAGAGAGAGCCGCGAGTTTGAGAGAGTAAGAGAGCCGTGATGTGTGAGTCGAGGTTTGGGGGAGAGAGGGAGACAGATAAAGATGGAGATGGAGAGAGATAGAGATGTATGGGTGTGTGAGTAAAGGGGGAAATAATTTTTTTACTTTTTTGTTACGGGGGGGAAATTTGGGTACTTAGCGGGGGAACTGAAACATTTATTTAGTCATTTTTTATTAATGGTTATAGACAATGGTTAGCATAAATAACCGATGTTAAAGTGAAAAACATAAATTTGTTATTATTTTAAAATTGAACATAGACAACGCCTAGTATGTAAAACTGATGTTAAACGGGCTTTTAACATCGCTTTTTTTTAAAACCGATGTTAAATAGGCTTTTAACATCGGGTGCATTACATACCGATGTCTAAGCACCGATGTCGTATCTACTATTTTTAGTAGTGAAGTAGAGAATCAAAGTTGATTTTGAAGGTGATTCCGGAGTCCAAATTAGTCATGTGAGTACTCGTTTTGAAGCATATGATCTCTAGTTTTCGATTATGTAGTTGTTTTTCGTGTTTGATTGATCGAATAGAAATTCATATTTTCGGGTTTTAATCTTGAATTCGGGTTTGATTTTCTGGTTATTGTTTGATGTTTTGATAAGTACGAGTGTTTAGATCGTCATTTTTCCTATCGATTAGTACCGGGTTTGCTGGGTTTCGTGTTGAATTCGATGGGATCTATATAGTGAGATATAGATCTGCACTGTATCCTGGCTGATCAGCAGGGTATAGCTGCGAACTTGAGTCCAGTATAGTTCGTTTGTATTCGCCAGCAATAGCGTTCTTTTGATTCTTATGAGGTTATATCTTTGCAGATATACCTGGGATACGGATTCAGTTATATTGCTTTAATATTGTGTATATTTTGTAGACTTGTTAAGCAATTTTGGCTCACCCCTTTTTGTTGTTATTCACCTTATTGTTTTCAGTTAAGAAGGAATATGAAACCTGTCAGGACACGAGTGGTAAAGAAGCGGGTCAAGCCTCGGGATCCTCTTATACCCAATGTGTTGATCCCAATCCAGGAAGAAAGCTTTGAGTTGCTCGAGCAGGTGGAGTGTTGATAGATAGTATGTGTGTTTGAATAAAAGCTAAACTTAGTTTAAAATGAATTAGACAACGGTTTGTAATAAAGTAAGTTTGTGAGATTCTAAATGTTGGTTTGTTATAAAAGTAGTTAGTGGTTCTTGTTTTCATACTTCAACCTAAAAAGGTCCGGGCCCGCGATCTATATACAAAATTATAATTTATAATTAATATTTTGTTGATTCTTAAATTAGTTAATAATTTATTTGAAAGCAATATTTATATTAATCTAAAATTATGCGGCAACTCTACTACTGATTTTGGTACTACAGGACACTACAACCACACACATCAAAACCATATCCTCCTGTATAAAACAAGACAGATGTACCACTCGTCATGCAACAATTAATTATTTTAATTCACCACTTTATTCATTATAAATATATTAATTAATTACAAAACTAAAACATATGCATACTATTAGTTCATCTGATAATTAAAAAAGTTCTACCCACAATATACATAAAATTGATAATGAGTATCCTCACATATAATAATAATTGTTTAGTGACATAACTAATAAATATGAAACACTCTATCATGATATTAAATATAAATAAAAACTATTTATTTTATTAACGAACTCATGATTTGGTTGATTACTATAAAAATCATAACTTTTAAATAAACATGATATAATATAGTTGGAAACCAAATAACAATTCATGACTTCATGTAAAATTAAAAATCAGATAGCAAAACCATTGTACACTAAACATATACAAATTTAGTATTAATTATTAACTCAAAACATCAAATAATTATATATAGGTATTAATCATCAAATCAGAATCATATATATATATAGAGTAAAGTTCTTTGGATACTAACAATTATACTTCAAAATTATTTTAAAATATATAATATTCATGTATATTATATATATACCCCTAAAAAAGAATTTTGTCCCCGGAATCAAACAAAACTACATATTTGTACCTGATTCGAAAAAATGCGGATATATCTAGGAATAGAGTCTTCTAACTCCAAAGTCGTCTCTCTCTCAGAATGACTTTTTAACAAAACCTTCACAAACGGAATGGTGTTCTTCCTCTTGTTAGGTCCCAATGTGTTTGTAGAAGGGGGGGGTTGAATACAAACGTTACCAAATAATCGAATAAATGCGGAATAAAAAAAATGTGAAACAAAATTCAAGTTAAATAAAAATATTATTAAACTTGAAAGGTGTTACAACAACTGTATCGATTACAAGGTATTAATCTCAAATCAATTATTACAAATCTAGAATAAATTCGACATGAACTTTTTCTATTTTGCAATAATTAGAATCAAATGCTAAACGCGATTTGAGATTAAGTTCTAGGGATTTTGATCCGCTAGATTGTTACACAAGAACAAGATAAATAATTCTAGTGGTTTGGATTTAACATTAACAAACTAGAATTTTGATCTTGATGTAAGCAGAGAAAAATAAAATGTTTCAAGGCGGCTGCTTTCTTTTTGTTCTTGGATGTTTTCTGTGTGTTGTTTTTTTTTGAATGACTTGGTCTTCTGCTTCTTTTATCAAACAGCCGAATGGAAAATTGATCTGGTATGACAATCTTTTGCTCAGTAAGACTTTCGGTGTGACAATCTTTAGAGCTAGCAAGACAATCAAAATGAACTAGCAAGACTTTCGGTATGACAATCAATTGTCATACCGATTGTCATAGTAGTTCAAGCAGATTGTTTTTGCTGAATTAATAAGTGATTTTAATCTAATAATAATTCTGGTAAGACAATCAACTGAATTAGCATGACTTTCGGTATGACTATTGATTGTCATACCGATTGTCATACTAATACAATCAGTTGTCTTTTTGGAATTAAAACAGATTTTAACCAATTAAAAATTCTGAAAATTCTAAATATTAATTCAGAATTAATTAATCAATTAATTTAATTAATCAATAAATTAATCTTTGCAGATATAATTTATTTTCTTAATTAAATTATATGACTTAATTAATTAATAGAGAATTAATACTAATCCTGAGCAGCAACCAATCTTCTGAATATCTTCTGAAAATCATTGAAATTATGAATCAATTCCACCACTTCAATGTTGACACTCGATGTACTGTCTGGTTCATGAGTGACTAACTTCCGTGACGTTTCTTCATGTCTTGACTTTGACACTTTGATTTTCTTCAGATTAAATCCTTGTAATTAATGATACTCTGACGAGATCTCTGTCACTTGATTAAATCCACGATCTTGATTTATATCACTGAGGCATGATCAACTTCTTGAACTTCTTCCAGTGAATTAACTCCTCAAGTCTGTAGATGAACCTTGTTTCTGAATCCTTTGACAGATATTACTTTGCGAGATCTCTCTGACGGTCGATCCACTATTTACTTATTACATTCTTATTTGAGTTGAGTTGAATCCTCGAATATACAAATAGGCTATGACATATGACTTACAATCTCCCCCTATTTGTTTGTTAGACAATAACACACAAATACCTAGAGGATAACTCAACTAACAAATAAGAAAAAGATATAAACATACATGCAAAGTAAATAGCAGAAAAGTTCTGGATGAGATTTAACATTTTCCAGATTCCAAGTAGATGTTCCTCTAGACTGAACATATCTTCAAGTAGTTCCATCTTCAGTTGTACAACCACATTTCCTGTTGAGAAGCCCATATCTCTTGCTTCTCCCCCTATGAGAATCAACTGATTAAAGAAGATCACCTTCGTTTTACCACCTCTCCCGTACAATAGGATCCGCAGATAAAAACCAATGGTACTCCCCTAACTGCTTCTTCCCTTACTAGGAAATCACCTTGTGTTTACCACCTCTCCCGTACAATAGGATCCGTAGTTAAAAACAACAATGGTGTGGTGTAGTGTACATGTTTGATCTTTTTCTTCCTCCCTGCTATTTCTCCCCCTTAGTTGAGGAATCCTCCAAACTATTTCTTAAGCTTTTATCTCCCCCTTAAAGAAGGAATGTATGCCGTCGTCTGAAAGAGTTCTCATATTTCACTTGGTTGGAAAAGAAATAACAAGTAGTTTCTCTTTCTACCTCACTGTGAGTGTGTAATTCTGTTTAGTGTACCTCACATGTGTTTCACTCTTCTCTCCACTCGTGTTTACACTCATTCTCACAAGTGTATCACTCTTCTCTCATAGCTCCATAATCCAGCTGTACCTGCAAGGAAAATCACCTAAGCCATCCTTAAGGAGGTCACAGGTGGTGCAATGGGAGTTCGCAAATCCCCATCCTTGTTAAACTCGTCAGATGAATCTGAGTCATAATTTACAAGTTGCTAGTTTCCCTTTTAGGGTTCCAGATTTGAATTCTGGGAAGGTAAACAATGATCCAAAGAATTTAGCATAAAGATCAAGGTTCCCTTCTAATGTCTGTGAAGACATTTCCTTGTGACTCATCAGGTAATATCTGAATCATTGTCAACAAGTTGTCGATCTGCACCTATGTCAGATCCACTATCCGCAGATGCATCCAGGGGATTTAAGCCTGGGGAGGTAGACACTGACCACTGACATATGGCTTTTGGATCAGTATCCTCTCCTAACACCTATAAAGGCAATTGGTCCATTAACGAACCTTAAACAATCGAATCTGACCTTAAAATGGTCAAAACTCTTGTTTCCGTCAACTCATCCTTTGTGTGTGTAACCTCTCCTTGTGCATCAAGAATTGTTTATGTTTGAAGTGGTGACACTACATCGGATACCTTGGCCGACAGGCAAAATTCAATAGACTCACCCTGTTGAGAGAATGAATCTAGTAACTGTTTTTGTGCCTTTTTAGCCATTACATCTTTTTGAGAAGATGTATGGGGGCTAGCAGTTGTCTCGGTTTAAATACTACTCATCTATGTAGGAGACAGAGCTACTGGGTTGACTACAGAACCTTCCTTATGTGGTGCACTAGGCACTATCTCCCTCACGCTCATTCATACTACTTTTAGTGGCACTACTAGAAAAAGTAGAATAGACATCGCCTCTTAGACATCGGGTGCTCCTAGAGCCGATGTAAAAGGTTTTTTAGTCATCGTTTTTAATCAACCGATGTCTTTTGTTAATATAGACATCAACTTTTTAGCCCAACCGATGTTGTAAGTCTGTTTTAAAAAATAATTCAGCGCGCCTCTTCTATTTCCCCCTTAGCCAAATATTTCATTCCCTCTTAAAAATTCCCCCAATTTTTACTTCAAATTTTTTAAGTATCCAAATCTCCCCATCCCTTATCTAAAAACATAAAACAAAAATAAAAAACACTCATCATCCTCTCTCTCTCTCTCTCTCTCTCTCTCCTCTCTCTACTCTCTTGACCGATGAAGAACAAGAACTGTGTACTCATTGCTGATGAAGATCTACAATCTTCGATTTCGACGAGCATAACTCCCCTAACTCTGCCCTCTACAAGCTTCGAGGTCAAATACCAAAGCTTCAAGGTCAAAACTTCGATTTCAATTTGGGGGTTTCGAGTCCAGAGGTTGAAAATTTTGGAGTCGGGGGTTTAAATAGGCGAGAACCTCAAGAATGACGTTAACTTGAACTGGGTAAGATTTATACAACAAGTTTCAAATTGGGGGGTTTGAATTTAAAACCCTAATTTTTTAATTACTTGAGGATTGTTTTTGTTAATTTATGAAATAGTTGGACATTGCTACAATGCGCCTTTATGATGTGTGGATTGATTTTGTTAATTTACAATCTGAATATTATTGTGAGAATAGCCGCATTCCTACAATGGCAGACACATATCTTTAGAGGCGATAACTTTATTGGCTTTTGTATTCAAAATTTTCAAGTGTAAATATCCCCGAAAATCAAATCACAAGTGTAACTCTTACTACTTTTGTTTTCAAGATTTGTGGCCTTATTTATAAATTTGATGATTTGATAGTTAAAGATTTAATTTTTTCTTTATTAATTGCATGGTTTGGATTGAATCTGAATCTTTTTATGAATATTCTTTGTTATGTTTTATAAGTTTTAGTTCTGAGCTAATTAAGTACTTGTAGTCTTTGTGATGTGGGGTTTTAAGTTGCTCGCTGATGCAATTTTCTTTTATTATGTTTATCGGGTGACAGTTTCGGGTTTCGGGATTGAGGAAAGGGGAAGTTAAAATTGAGCATTTTTATGGGTTGGAGAAGACCAGGTTTATTTTGGCACATGGTTCCAGGATTGTGTGTTTAGCACTTACCAATGACGACAAGTTTCTTGCTACTGCCAGTACTAAGGGGACTTTGGTCAGGGTGTATAATACTTTGGATGGTTTGTTGCTTCAAGAGGTATGATATATGTATTCAATTGCTTGTGGAATTTTAATGCTTTCTTAGCTTGTTGGTGTAGTTATCGTATTTTAAGTTCTAGATATTTGCAGCTTAGAATACATCTGTATTTAGTTTTTAAGTGAGAGACCTAATAATTTAGTTGTTGAGTCTTGGTAACATATATATTGATTGTAATTTATAGGATATAATCAACTAGGAGATTAGGTGTGAATTGCAATTCATTTACACTTCGTGGATAACTAGCAACTTATTACTTATTAGGTGGTTGACTAATGTAAAAGATTGGTGATTCTGCTGCCCAACTTGTGAACATCTGATACGAAGAAATTTCAAGCTTAGAAGTTGCTTCTGTTCTGTTTGGTGCTTCCAATTCTTGTTTTTAGTGATTGTTTAATATTGTGAAGTATCATTTTGAGACTTGCATTGATGATAAACTGAAACATAAGCCTAGTTTTTATTACAATTTTGTATAAAGAGTACAAATTGACACTTATTATTTATGGGGATGTAATCATTACATTATTTCTTTAGGTGATTGATTATAAAACTCAGCAGCACAAGCTCTTCCCTTTGTTGGCTTCTGCCTATGCCTTTAGATTTGCTGGTCAATTGTTAAGTTGGTTGTACAAGGATGTGACAGACACCAATGACTTCTCAATGTTGCCAGAAGCTCATGCATGCACCGCAGGGCTCAAGTCTTTGACCACAAGTGCCACAGCAGTAAGTGAATACTTCTAACTTTTGTTGCTAGCTTACTTGGTTAGAAATTTATATTTTTTGTGTTTGTGTGTGCACAACATAAGTCATGGATGAGCTGATGAGCATTATATAGAGAAAAATGTAATATTTCTTGAGTGGTAGTTCTAAGTTCTTAATTAAATTTGTGAGAGACTTACAGTTTTATGGTTGAAATATAAAGTATTTTTGAATTACTTTTTCTTGAGATGTCATATGTGGAAATATATTTAGTTAGACACATTCATGGTTGATCGATTATCTGATCAAGATTTGTTCATGATCAGGTTTATTGATAAACTGAAAGAACCCATTCATGGGAAATGTATTAAACAAATACTAGAGGTACTTTGTCAGGTCTATGCGCTATCTACACTTCACAAGCACCAGAGCGAGCTTTTTTGCAACTTCCAGCATTACACCAAAGCAGGCAGCACTTGCCTTTACTCAATTGAGACATTTGTATTCCCAGGTTTACATAAATTTTATTCATCATCTTGGTTATGCTAGAAGCAAGCCTATTTACCTAATTAATGAAACTATAATTTGTCATCAGGTCCGATCAAATGTTGTTGCACTCGTCGATTCATTCAACCACACGGACCACTATCTTGGTTCAATTCTTGGATTTTAGTGTTTATCTCGTTGATTGAGCTTCATTTTTGTGAATTGTGTGAAATTTTACGCGATGTGTGTAATAACAATGACAAATCTCTTTTTCTTCCATGTTTTTATCCTTGACTCTCATTTTTCGTTTTTTTATAAATTTTTATTTTAACAGGCAAATGTTTATCATGCTACAAGATCTGATGGTCAGGAATTAGCGATCAAAGTGTACAAAACTTCAGTACTTGTGTTTAAGTATGTGTGACAATCCTTTGTCTTGTAATTATTACTTTCATAATACAATTTCTTTCACTATTGCCACACTATGTTCAATTGTCTCGCAGCTTGCTTCTGAGAAAAGTGATACATGCGAGATATGTATTTATGTGCATATGTAGAGATGCATACTCAGTGAAGCACTTTACGTGTTATTCGTATTGCATTTTTCTGTCCAAGCTAGCATCTGAATTAAACAATCAGATTCGCCTTATCAATGCCAGTGTTACTAGTCTTCTGATTCTTGAACATTTCAGGGATAGAGATAGATATGTACAGGGGGATTACCGTTTCAGATATGGATATCGCCGACACAATCCAAGAAAAATGGTTAAGACATGGGCTGAAAAAGAAATGAGAAATCTAATGAGGTATGGTGGTAAACTATTTTCTTCAGTATCTAATGAGGTCCGGTATCGATACAATAGCGTCATCTTGCACTACAGGAAGTCATTTATTCAAAAAAACGCTCAAAGGTACATATGCTTATTATCAGCATATGGGACCAGAGGCTACATGAGCTTTACTAAAGAGTGGGAAGATGCAGAAGAATAAGGGCGTTCCTCAGATGATATTTTACATGCTATTGTCGGTACCAAGTAAAATTCTTTATATAGACAGTAGTAGAATATATGAATGGATATGTGTAGTACTTGATATTTGGATTAGATGAATCTGTTGTACCGGATGTTTGAATATTGATTGTTAGATTTATAGATAACTGGTATTATGCAGCAATTGGTTTCAGTAGTTCATTGATTTTTGGAATCTATATTTTTAAAATGTGCATTAATAAAACAGGTACAAATATCATTAAAATGAAAAATGATGTCTGTCAAAACTTAATACATCAGTTCTAGTGGACCATTAATATCAGTAAAAACCGATGTTAAATACTACATCAAAAAAATCTTAAAACAAAAAACTGATGTTATTAAGTATTATAGATATCAGTTTGTTACAAATAGACATCTGTTATCAATTAAGAACTGATGTCAAAGGTATTGTTAACATCGGTTTTTGATGAAAACTGTTGTTACTGGTACTAGTAACATCAGTTTATTGGTTAAATTGAAAGATTTTGCTTAGCTCACATATATTTAAATTGATAAAAATACCATATTATGATGATATATGAAGATTAGATATGCATGAGAAATTTAATATCAAGATATAGAAATCGGTTTTAAACAAAGAACTGATGTTATAGGCTATATTTAACATCAGTTTAAAACCGATGTTAAATGGTAGGTCTTTAACATCACCCACGAAGACATCGGATTTTTGCATTCATAGACATCGGTTTTTAGCCGATGTCTATTGACGTTTTTCTAGTAGTGTGGTAAAAGAGTGTTGGTTGGTTCTGTTTTTGTGTTTGTCTTTACAGTCTGGGATAGACGTTGTGGATTTTCAACCTCATGACTGTCAATGAAAGAAAGTCATTGGAGACTGAATCTGTAACACAGAATATATGGTAATAGAGAGAAAATGATTTACAATAGTGATTTCAAAAGATTTTACATGACATAAGAAATCACTAATGTAGAAAGAAGTTTGATTTTTTTTTTCAATATGAATGAGTTTTTGATAAAACATTGATCACTTAGGGTAAAGTCTAAGTAATTCTCATTCATGTCAAAAGCTTACAAATATCTGTAACATAATGTTAACAAGATATCATTGACCGATACTTGTCAAGTACTTTAGATACTAATTGTTATGTTGCATTAGCAATATACCACTGCACATACAAAACAATATGATTGTGCCTAGTGATAAGATAGTTATAAATATGACGACTCTACTTATTCATATAAAACTGTAATTGCAGTTAGAGTGCCATACCATGTCCTTGACGATTGCTTGAGCAGTATACTAGTTCATACTAACCTGAAGTGAGATTGTGAAGAAGAGATTGCATAGTCCAATAGATCTGCAGCTGCAAAGTCCATGAACTGTGGTGCACTGACTTCCTCTTTTAACTCACCAACCAGGAGTACACTTGTACACATCTTACTAGAGTACAATTCCAAGTGTAATGTGCAGCAAGTGCCTGATATGTCGTAATATTCTCAAGTCTCATCACTGGTGCTATATGTTAGATACTGCTTCCTGATAATAACCTAGCACAATATACAAAATTTCAATGATAACATTCCCAGCTTGCAAACAGCCATATCCCTCAGATAAACCTTTGCTGTTATCTCCAAAGGTAACCAGGGGCCAGCTTTCTCAATCCACATTTGATAGCAGGGCTCTATCTCCGGTCATATGTCTTGATGATCCACTGTGAAGACTCCACACTACCGGTTACACCTGTTTAATGCCCTGCACTTCAAATGGATTAGACCTTCTTCGGAACCCAAACTTGGTTGGGCCCGGCATACTTGTAGAACTGTCCTTTGTCAGGCAAAACAACATTTTTAATTTTAATTGTCTCAACTTTCTCAATGACTGAACATTTGACCTTGTAAACAGCGTTAACAAATTTCTGTTTAAGCTTAGGCACAAATGTCTCCTTTCTAGCCTTAGAAGGACTAGCAGTCTTAGACCTATCATGCTTCTTGTTATTCACATGCTGACGAGGAGTAGTCTTATCATTAGACACATGCTTACCATTAAAATAAGCATACATCATATTAAAAGCACAAGACATACAATTAGCAACACCACATGCTTTATGAGAGTGATTAACAGCAGGTAATTTATGCATGGTAGACATGGCATTATTGTTATCCAACTCATGTGTGTCTGAGTTAGTCTCAGTTGCTTTCACAACTTTGACTGGAACTTTCGACTCACTTGACTTGGAAACAATCTTCTCATAAGCATGATCCTCAGCACGTATTTCTTCTTGAATAACAGAAGAGGTCGCATCAAATGGTTCAGCAATTGATGCTTTATAGAGGGGTTCATCAACACCCTTAAGCACATGTGGTACTTCCCTCCCTTTAGCACAGACATGAGGAGGGGAGTTTATGCCTAATTCTCCAATAGCAGCATTGTAATCATATCCTATTCCAGATGTTTGATTAACAGCTTGCTTACTGTAGAACTCTTTAGCCTTCGAACAAGAATTGAAGTAGGCTCTAACCTTAGTCTCAAGACCGGTGATCTTGTCTTTGAGAATAGTTTCGAGTTTTCTATAACAGTCAACTCTATTCTCTAGAAAAGATACCTGTTCTTTTAATTTGTCTTGATTAATGTGCACAAGTCTTAATTCATTGACCTCTTTCTCAATGTCTGTGATCTGTAAACTTAACAGTTCATTATCACGATGTGCACAATCTAAGTTACCTCTTAGATGATAAACCATTTCAGCATCAGAAAGTTTTACCTCTATTCTTGATGATGAAGCTTTTCCATCAATAGCCATAAGAGCAAGATTTCCTTCATCTTCATCTTCACTGTCAGTATCATCCCAGCTTCTTCCCTTTGCCAGATAAGCCCTTTCAGAGTTTTTTCTTACTTGCTTTGGCTTCCTACATTCTGTGGCAAAGTGTCCCAACTCATTGCAGTTATAGCATCTAATGGTGCTCCGATCAACCATTCCTGTTTTGTACCCACCACTGCTGGTGTTAGAGGATGAAGATCCACCTTTCTGGAATTTGTTGTAGTTGGACTTGTACTTAAGCTTGGGATTCCTCCTGAATCTGACATGGGAGAATCTCTTGACAATTTGGGCCATTGATTCATCTTCCAATTGCTTCAGCTCTTCCAAGGAATAAAAATCATCACTTGATTGATTTGTAGTAGGAGGATCATATTCTGCTACTAACTCATTTTCCTCACCCTTGGAAAACTGTACCATTCTTTCTAACTGTTGAGATTGTTGTTGTTGTTGACCTTCAGCTACAAGTGCAGTAGATGAGCTGACCATTCAATCCTTCCCGTAGACTTCCTTCTGTTGAATCTGCTCCAACTCATAGGTTTTTAACACTCCATAGAGCCTGTCCAAAGAAATCTCACTCAGATCTCTAGCTTCTCTAATGGCAGTGATTCTATGTTCAAGATGAGCTGGCAGTGTTAAAAGGAACTTTTTGTTGACCTCCCTGATTGAATAATACTTTCCATTGATGTTCAGGTTGTTGATCAACGCATTGTACCTCTCAAACACTTCAGTAATTCCTTCTCCTGGATTTGATTTGAAATGTTCATATTCAGAGGTTAGGATTTCCAACTTGTTCTCCCTAACTTCCTCTGTGCCTTCATTAATCACCTCAATAGTTTCCCACATGTGTTTGGAATTTTTACAGTTCATCACATGTCTGTTCATCAAGGGATCAAGGGAATCAATTAATATTAATTGAAGGCTGGCATCCAAGGAGGCTTCTTCCTTCTCAGCAGGAGTAAAATCTTCAGGCTCTTTTGGATAGGTTCTAGCTTCAGTAGTCACCACACCATCTATTATTACCTCCGGTTCAATAACCATCGGAGTTTTTATACCCTTCTTTAACAAGTTTGAATATTTGGGATTTGCAACTTGTAAAAATAATAGCATCATCTTCTTCCACATGATATAATTCTCTTTATCAAATTGTGGAATTTTAACGGTTCCAACTTTATGTGAAGTCATTATGAATTTTTGAATAAATAAAAATTCAAGGAGTTGAAAAATCACAAAAGTCTAGGATCTTGAATTGTTCGTTAATCAGAAGGCTCTGATACCAATTGTTAGGTCCCAATGTGTTTGTAGAAGGGGGGGGTTGAATACAAACGTTACCAAATAATCGAATAAATGCGGAATAAAAAAAATGTGAAACAAAATTCAAGTTAAATAAAAATATTATTAAACTTGAAAGGTGTTACAACAACTGTATCGATTACAAGGTATTAATCTCAAATCAATTATTACAAATCTAGAATAAATTCGACATGAACTTTTTCTATTTTTGCAATAATTAGAATCAAATGCTAAACGCGATTTGAGATTAAGTTCTAGGGATTTTGATCCGCTAGATTGTTACACAAGAACAAGATAAATAATTCTAGTGGTTTGGATTTAACATTAACAAACTAGAATTTTGATCTTGATGTAAGCAGAGAAAAATAAAATGTTTCAAGGCGGCTGCTTTCTTTTTGTTCTTGGATGTTTTCTGTGTGTTGTTTTTTTTGAATGACTTGGTCTTCTGCTTCTTTTATCAAACAGCCGAATGGAAAATTAATCTGGTATGACAATCTTTTGCTCAGTAAGACTTTCGGTGTGACAATCTTTAGAGCTAGCAAGACAATCAAAATGAACTAGCAAGACTTTCGGTATGACAATCAATTATCATACCGATTGTCATAGTAGTTCAAGCAGATTGTTTTTGCTGAATTAATAAGTGATTTTAATCTAATAATAATTCTGGTAAGACAATCAACTGAATTAGCATGACTTTCGGTATGACTATTGATTGTCATACCGATTGTCATACTAATACAATCAGTTGTCTTTTTGGAATTAAAACAGATTTTAACCAATTAAAAATTCTGAAAATTCTAAATATTAATTCAGAATTAATTAATCAATTAATTTAATTAATCAATAAATTAATCTTTGCAGATATAATTTATTTTCTTAATTAAATTATATGACTTAATTAATTAATAGAGAATTAATACTAATCCTGAGCAGCAACCAATCTTCTGAATATCTTCTGAAAATCATTGAAATTATGAATCAATTCCACCACTTCAATGTTGACACTCGATGTACTGTCTGGTTCATGAGTGACTAACTTCCGTGACGTTTCTTCATGTCTTGACTTTGACACTTTGATTTTCTTCAGATTAAATCCTTGTAATTAATGATACTCTGATGAGATCTCTATCACTTGATTAAATCCACGATCTTGATTTATATCACTGAGGCATGATCAACTTCTTGAACTTCTTCCAGTGAATTAACTCCTCAAGTCTGTAGATGAACCTTGTTTCTGAATCCTTTGACAGATATTACTTTGTGAGATCTCTCTGACGGTCGATCCACTATTTACTTATTACATTCTTATTTGAGTTGAGTTGAATCCTCGAATATACAAATAGGCTATGACATATGACTTACACCTCTGAACTCGCTCCTCTCGAGCTAAGATAGCCTCAACTTCTTTCCCATAAGAAAGATCTTCTCTAATATTATGTAATGTCACGGACCCACACTACTAGCTAGCAGAAATATGCATAATATTAATTAAACTGTAAAGTACTACAAAAAGATAGAATATTAAAGCTACAAACCTTAACCACCATCCCCGGATCCACACGAATGAGTTTGAACAACATCTAACATCTTTTAATATTATAGACCAAAATATCTTGAGTCAAATTATTACCAAATATTAAACCCAAAGTTTATAAAAATTAGGGAACTACTAGTTCCCCACATTCTCCAACATCTGATGGTAGGCATACCTCGAGTCCCCGGAAGTCTTACGTGTTGTTTTCTTGAAATGAACTATCTTCGGGTTTCACCGGAAGGATAACATCAATAACAATATTAATGAGCACAACACTAATCAAGTGAATAATAGTGAATAACAATACATCATATACTCAATAAAATGATAACATAAGATAATCAACAATATGAAATCTCAAATTAAAGATCAAGTTTTTAATAAGTGAATGGAATTGGAAATCTCACGGTGCTATGAGTGATGAGGGGTGATCAGCCCACATCAAAGCTCTTAACCACATAATAAGTTATTCACAACTATTGAGGATCATCGGCATACATTGGCAATATAAAACCATCAGGCTCCCCGCAACTGACGTTTAACAGTGACTGGCGCCTCAGTCTTACCAGAATATACCATCCAATTCCGTTTAATCAATTCATTTTAATTTCAAAGGGTTTTTGTTCAAGGACAAGATAACAAGGGTTGGTATTGTCAAGGTTCAAGTGACAAGTTTTCTAAAATTGAGGGAGTGTTATTAAGATGAGGGTTCCCAAAGAAATAATTCAAATTTATGAGCGGTTTAGGTTTCACATGATAGATTAAGGGACTATTATAGGGTATCCATGAGGGTATAAGGTAATATATGATGAAAAAGGGTCAATTCAAGTATGAAAGCGGTTAACTAAATCAAAGATTTAATCATTAGGTGATGTCAGGAACTATTTAATTCTATTAAAAGTGTAGTCATGCATCCACAAGGTATTTAATCAAAAGAACCAGAATTATAGAGGTAAGTTGAGAGTTCACTTGCCTAGACTACGCTTACTGAGCACTTGTATGGAATTGTCTAAGGGCTCCTTTCCTGGCCTCCTACTTGAACGTATAATAAATAGTATCCTCGTTACAACTCTTGCTAACTACCCTTTCGCGTATAGTATAAATATATATATACATATATACACACAAATATATATATAATTTAATTCTACTAATTACAAGTAATATATGGATCACATAAACCATATAACACCTAGCAAGAAATGGCATGGCAATTTATCACTTAATTAATTGTACATACCTAGACTCTGTTTACGACCTTAGTCACTTAAGCAATTAACCAAATAACATACAAATATTATGAACAATACTCCTAATTCTCCTTTACAGACCTCAACTCAACCTAGATTTAGTAAGGCACACTTGTGCCTCACTTCAAATAACTCACAAATGTAATGCACACTACTTAACTTATCGAATGTACACCTTGGCACCAATTGTGTGCCTTGGCAAAAATATGGATTTCTACCTTGGGCCTTTGATATATTCTGACTCCCATGACTTCTTATGACTTTAAGCTAACTATAGAAATTGGTCTGACATCAAGACCTCACTAAAAAGATACACAAATACAATACACTTCTCTAAAGTTTCCAAAGGCAACTCTAATGGTGACTCTCGGGTGTTTTGGTAGAAATAGGGTATCTCCACCTTGGGCCTTCACTCCAAACCAACTCTCAAAGGTTATTAAGACTCTAAATTGACTCTAAAAGTTAGAATGACTCAAAGAACTCACTCAGGACTCCCTAGGCCTTAAGTGGAAGTTGACTCAAAAATTAATACTCATTTATCTAGTTCATTTATTGATTTTAATGGCTTTTTAAGCCTCCTCAGACTTTATTATACCTATTTAGACCAAGGCCCCATGAAGGCCTAACCTATGACATGATAATAATCAATCAAAAGTCAAGTTTAATCAAATCTGCCCTGTTCTGAGCCGCTCTCGGGTTTGTGTGTATGCACCTAATTAAATTCAAGTTTTAACTGATTCTAGAGCTACTGGACTCAAGTATGAACCAAGTCCCAACTCTCCTGAGCTCAGGCCTATTAAGGCCTTACTAAAACTCATCTAAAATGACCTAAAATTCTAGTACAAAATTATGCCACAAAATCAATCAACAACCGACCAAGGAAAGTCCTAACATACACTAACATCTACTGACTTACAACTTATAAGGTCCATTTTCAATTTATTTTGCATGAAGATCACTTATAAAAACAAGCAAAGTAACACATCACAAGACAAGCCATCACTTGGCATTTAAATGCAAAAATTTGAAGTAAACATGCATGGTAACATCATGAAACCTACTGACCATAAGCTCATATCATCATATATAATCTAAAATAGCATTTTATTAAAGTAATCATGGCATGCAACTCACAAAAATCAATTATCAAGAGGTTAAAAGAACAACTATATTGGCAATATCACATCTTCGAGTTTTTAATGAAAAATTCGAACTACATATCAAAAATAATAACATGATATCTACTGAATATAATCCCTTATCATCATGGAATACTTCTACTAGAAATTTTATAACAAAAAACCATAGCATGCATCTCATATAAGTCTAGTACCAAAGCACAAAATCAACAAGAATGGTTTTTACTTCGAAAACCACTTATAAACCAACATATAAGTGCTAAATCCTACATGTAATTGCTAAATCCTACATGCAAGTGCTAAACTTAATTTTTCTTGAAGTAAAAATGGCATGCAAGAATTTAAACTTGATAAAACAATATTTTTAAAGAATAAGGCTTTCGAAAATAACATGCATGGTCATTTTAATAAAAAACTACCCAAGATCAACACTCTAAACATTCGGCTCTTAAGAAATCAGTGCCAGATATTTATGAACAAGATTATGACATGGAAAAATAGAAGTGTAACACCTCTCCAAGATCACATCTTGCGCATATCTATAAGCCACCATGGTCGAAACCTTGAGTTCACAAGAACTAAGGTCTTAACTTCGGCTTTAAGAACATGCACCCATAAAACTAACCTTAAAATGAAGATAGTCGTCTAGATGATGAAGGTGTTGGCTTGACTAGCTTGAGAAGTGAAAGAAAATGAAAAGAAGTGAAGAAAAATTGCAAGAGTGGGGTGGGGGTGTGCTTCAGCCGAGAGGGAGGTAGGAGAGGAGAGGGTGAGGTGTTTGAGTGGGTGTGAGGTGAAATGAGATCATTTCCTCGATTTTGATACTTTGATTTGATTAAAAGTGGTAGTGGAATGGAAAAATTACACAAGTGTCCCTCTTGCTAGTTGTGACAAAAATTGCATGCAAGGTCAAAGGAGTAAACTAGCAAGTTAGTGGGGTTGGAAGTTACACTCTTAGTCTTGGACTCTATTATAAGCTAAAATGCATGTAAGGTTATACTAATAATCTATTAATTAATAAAAGTATAATTAAAAAGATTGGATTTTAGTAAATAACATACAACTACATAAATCAAAAAATTAATAACATAAATACTATGGGCTTTTAGAAATTTTATAAAGTTGTTTTCAAAAATATTGAACAAGAATATATTCTTAAAAGAATTTTCTAAAATTAATACTCTAATATATAAGCCAAATAAAAATATGATTAACAAGTCTAAGCTACAGAAGAAAATGTAAGCAATTTGATTCTAAGCCGCTATTATACAAATTATCATTTTTTGTCAAATTACAACTTTTATTATCCAATCGTGATAAACTTAAACATTAATTAATTTTGTAATGAATTTTTCTTGCGTACTTAAATAATCTAACAATGTTCGAAATGCCACACATCGAAGAATGTATACGAACGCATTGAATTCACATAATTTCTGACATCTATTACATGAAAAATTATATAGTGCACAAAATGGAATATTATATTACATTCATATCAAATATTTATAGGCGTTACATGTAATGGATAATGACTATGTGTAATGGATGATATTTTTAGCCCCTCAAAAAAGATATGTGAAACACATTATGCAGATGAGATAGTTGTGGCAGAGATGCAAATTTAAAAGACATTTCCTCCACTTTCTCCATAACATCAAAAGGTCCAACATACCTCAGACTAAGCTTCCCCCTCATACCAAAATATTTCACACCCTTACAAGGCGATACCATCAAAAACACATGATCACCTGGTTCAAATCCACCAAACTTCTTGTGATGGTCCGCATTACTCTTTTGATGTGATCAAGTATCCTTTAAACTTGCTTTAATTTTGTCCACCTTCTAATTAGTGATTCTAACTAACTCTGGTCCTTTAATGACTCTCACACCAACCTCATCCCAACAAGATGGAGCCCTACACCTGCTACCATAGAAAGCCTCAAATGGTGGCATACCAATAAAGTGCCAACTATTATTGGATGTAAACTCAACCAAATACAAATACTTATCCCAATCACCTGTCCACTGTAAAGAACAAGCCCTCTACATATCTTACAATGTCTGAATCATCCTCTCTGATTGTCTATCGGTCTATGGATGATAAGCTGTACTAAAATTAAGCCTTGTACCCCAAGCTTATTGGAAACCTTTCAAAACACGATATAAATCTCGTATCCCTGTTAGAAACTATCGACATAGGCACACCATAAAGTCTAACAATATCACACTGGACAATCTCTGCCAACTCCTGAAGATGAGTAGTCTCTTTAATAGATAAGAAGTGAGCGGACTTAGTAAGTGTTTCAACCACCGCCTATATGACATCATTCTTCTTGAAAGTTCTCGTCCAATGAGTCACAAAATCCATAGTAATGTTTTTCCACTTCCAAACCAGAATATCTAACTACTGTAACAATCCACTAGGCCTTTAATGGTCTATCTTCACTTGTTGACATGTAAGACATTTCCCCACAAATTCAACTATATCTCCCTTCATTCCACTCCACCAGAAATGCTTCTTCAAATCCTCATACATCTTGGTGGAACCTGGATGAATATAGAATGAGGAACTATAAGCCAACTTTGAAATTTCCTTGTGAATTATAGGGTCGGCGGGCATACACAATTTATTACCCAACCATCACGCCCTCATCATCAATAGAAAAATGTTTTTGCTTCCCACCTGCCACCTCAGATCTAATAACTTTCAAACATATATCACTCTTCTGAGCTTCCTTAACTTTTGAAACAAGATTTGATGCCACTTTCAAACTTGCAATGCTACTTCCTGACCCTTTAAAATACAACTCCTTATTATTAAATAAAATAAACAAGTATTGTTTATTTAATCAAAATGAAAACCTTTCTTGTCCTGACAAGAACTTGATTTAATGAATCTGTTAAAGGCAGGCACATAATAACAATTTATCAAGTTCTCAATTTCACCTAATGGGCAAAGTTAGGTATCGAGTTTTTCAACTAAAGCGATAACTTTTGGTCAAATTCTAACCTGATACCTGAAACTTGACCATTGCTAGTCTTCTTCTTCAGATCTTCTAAACAAGCTTGAAAATTTAACTTCCAATCATTAAGTTATTTCCACATAAATGATAATCATCTCTTTTGGCAACATCACTATCAGGCTTCAAAAACCCTTTGGGATTGGACTTTGGTTTGGCACCGAATAAGATCAAATCTTCACCTTGTATGTGTACTTTCCTTACCCATTTACATTCCATGTGTACATCATCAATATGGATGTAATTCATACCTTTACGAAGTTATTTTCAGCAGTTCTAAACATGCTTAACAACTCAGTGAGTGTTCTTTCTATCTCATTCATTTTGTTCTTAAGAAAACTAAGAATAAAAGTTGTTCAAAGGTTGTTTGATCAAATCAAGCTAAGTCTCTAGAATATTCTTGAAACCCAAAATATTAAGGTACATATACCTATCATCTTTATCATATGTGGTCCAACTGGATATCAATCTTCCATTAATTCAAAAGTATGGTACCTTATTATTGTCAAATCTTTCTAACGAGCCAATCCTTCAAACATCATTTGAAGGTGCTCAGTCATTTCATAAGAATCATTATGCTCTTGTTGCTTCTAAAACTCAGCACTCATAATTACAAGCATGAGACATGAAACATCAGTTGCATAATGAACTTGCTTGTGATAACCATTTTGTTCAGTACATGTTTTATTCTCACCAAGAAGCAATAAGGGATGGGTTTGAGCGACGTCCTTGAACTTGAGGTCAATCCTCAAGTTCCCATGTCAATTGAGGAAATTATCATGTCATCTTGTCCTTTTCAAGGAATATTACATAAAAAGTTATTTCTGTTATTTGTCATTCGATATCTATAATATTAAAGTGCATAAAATGACTTAGTTCATTAAATTATGTTCAAGTGATTATTCATATATATATTCACAATATATATCTCCTACTATTTTTATCAAATCAATAGCCCTAATTATTAATTCAGAAAGAATATCTTTTATACCCTTTCTAGTGACCCAATATCCATATTTTATCATGCATTAGGTCAGTTTTGGCTTTTCTCTTAAAACATGATTATTTACGTAGACAACATTTGTCAATTATATCAATTATATAACATTTGGATAACTTGGTGAAATAATATTTGTTCATATTTATCTAATAAATCTCGCCAAACTCTATGCCTCTAAGTTCACAATCCTATTGTGAACCCACTCTTTGTGGATCCAGGGGTTAACGCATTGGACTCATTGGAAGGCATATGATCAACTTAATCTTTAACTTTATGGTTTTGTTAAATTTAAAAGGATCATCATTCCATCATAAGGAGGCGCCCATTTTTTCCTTGAATAAAATACTTTAAATCAATATTAGACAATGGTTTGATTTCCAGGTAGTGAGAGAGTCACAACGGTCTCTCTTAAAACCCTGAACATTACAAGTTCAATGAACTCCCATTTGACAAAATTTCCCCATGTCAGAAAAACAAAGAAAGTTTGTATTTTATTACGTGGTTCATAAATAGGAGAATCTCATAATCGTTTGTTTATTTTAAAATTTTGAGTCATTATAGATTTTATCTTGTTTAGAAAGAATGGCATGGGTGTTATATCTAATACATATATCCTTAATCTAAATAAACATGCATCTTTATAAACTACTCTACAAATACATTTAACATATGAGCATATATATGTAAATTGTGATATATTAAATGTGGTTTGTTATGACTTTATCATATGTGATCTTTATTAAGCTAATGACAAAGATCTAGGTCAATCTAAGATGGAAAATAAATATTGGCTAACTATTATATGTCTTCTTTCTTTTATTGCTTCCTTGGATGGCCTCCTTATAAGATTACTCTTCCTTGATCTTCAAATATTCATGTCTTTGTTTACATTACAAGAATGAAATATACAACTAATCTAATGAACTTACAAGAAGAACTCGAGTTACATTCAAGAATTAATAATTACAAGATCGAACGACATGCAAGCCGTATTTAAAAAACCATTAACTTGATGTCATAAGCCATAATCATCCATCATGCTCAATTAAAACATAAGAACATGTTAAAACACATAATATGATCTAAACATTTCATACCAATCATGATCTAATAATAAAAACCAAATATGGCAAAAATCAGAAAATTTGAAATTAAATCTAATAACATTAAATCGGAGATTACAGGGCCTCAACAACGTCAAACGCCTTACAGATCAGTCACTGATAGCCTTGGCTATTAGTTTTGTTCATACGGTCGATTCCATACGAAATAGCGTATTCGTTCGCAAAAATTGGACACCAGACACATATTTCTGCAAATCTGATGCGTCTGATTCAGAATCGTAACAAATACGATTCTTATAATAAGGACAAACACAAAAAATGTATATATCAGTAAATATACAGATTATATAATCATCATATGATTATACAACTCTCATAAATATCATATATGCAAAACGTATATATACATACGCATATATAAACAAACTACATATAAAACATATAAAATCGTCTACATAACAGTCATGGTATATTGTATACATGTTATCATAATAAAACCAGTAAACACATAAATGAATTAAACACTTTTCGCAAGTACCTCTGATGCCATTGAAGGGTTTCGTGCATGTAAACGCAACAGCAATGGTAATTAAAATTGTGAAAAACGAGAATTTTTTAAATCCACCGCAGGATCCATGCGAAAAATAGATA
Source organism: Apium graveolens (assembly GCF_009905375.1). Lineage (NCBI taxonomy): Eukaryota > Viridiplantae > Streptophyta > Magnoliopsida > Apiales > Apiaceae > Apium > Apium graveolens. The sequence goes on along the minus strand of NC_133656.1, from coordinate 126,192,548 downwards.
TTTAATTCATAGATTATATCATTTACCTTAAGAAACTTTACGAATTGGTTGAATAATTGAGATTCAAAGATTGTTCAATCACCACGCCCGTTCTCGCGATCTACGCCCTATCGGTATACACACGAATATTTGAACTCAAGGATTGAATGTGTACTAGCACAAACTCGTTTCTTCTTGCTCTCTCCATCTACTCTCTTGGTTGCTGGGGTTTTAGTAAAAGTATTCCACACAAAATCAGCCACACAAGAGATATTATATAGAGAGTAGAAAAAAAATTATAACTCTTAACTAATTAGGAGTTATTATTAATTTGAAATCCCTATTTGTATAATAATTAAGTCATATTTAATTATTTACCAACTGAATTTAATGATTGATATTAGTAAATTCGAATATCATTATTTATCTAATTAATGACTTAATTAATATTATAAATAATTCGAATTACTTTAATTTAATTTAAATCTAATTTAAATTAAATTATCCTTCAAACATTTTTTGTGTGTGATCCTATAGATTATTATTACATTGGCAAAAAAATTTAAATCTAATATAAAATCGTAAATAATGAGCGGCATCTAGTAATACATCATTATTAGCCAAGTAATAATAATTGAATCGGTTATCGATTAAACGTTTCATGAATAATGTATAATATAATAAAATCCCTCTAATCATAGTTTAATCCAAATTTCCCTGAACAATGAGTAGACTATCATATCAAATCAACATTTGAGCATGACCACACATTTCATACTCTAGCTCACACAAGAGGCCAATAATATCACTTCTAAAATAGGTGGGTTAAATCCCATCTAGATCATTCATATTTCTCATATGATCTATAATATACCCAATATCCAATTTATCATTACCCGATCAAATATAACTTTTAATGGAATCAATGTATATTAATTCTCCTATAGAAATATAATGACTTCAGGTTTGAGGACCATTACATCATTATCACTGTGAGAATTACATATGACATAACAGACATGTAGAATCTCACATGGGATTATGCAGCACCATGTACATTTACCAATGCCTGTGTTTTTTACTTTAGTATCATTATACCAATAATCAATGAGATGTGATCGTGAATCAACAAACACACCAATTTTAGTGTAATATTGTTGTCCCTTAATAATAATACTCGAGTAGGGACTTTTAGGAATATTGATACTATTCTCATAATTTTATTTCTAGGTCACGTACTTAGAGATATAGAATTTTATATCATATTCCAAGGACATTTATTAATCTAACATTTATATCACAGTAAATTAAGAAATAACAAATTATACAAGGTATAATCTATAGAACATAAACATTAATCATCCAAATGTCTTAAACTAAAATATCATGGTGTTTTCTCTAGGGCACAAACACTAACATCAAGTGCAATGCCCCTTAATGTTATAATAGGTCTATTATAATGCTTTTCTTGCCTATTTTAACAGTAGAAAGTCATTACATAAGGCCATCTATGGGGTAGTGCTTCTATAGAAAGGGTTCGGTATGTTTTTACTTTTACCCAATTGATATCAACCTTAATTTCTAGTTCTCTAAGTTTATCATGAATGTATTAAAGAATCTTAATGTATCTCCAGGACAATACATGCCTTTTGCATGGGGAACATTGGCATGTCTGGATTCCATTAAAAAGAATCACCAATTGAAGATTAACGTTGACTTTGTGAAATAATCTTATAGCCTCAAGAAGTTCATCAATTACAGGGTTCGATTTTCCAATAAAGACACAGGTGCCCCTCAGATTATCAACAATGACATGATGAACGATAGGAACTGGAAGAAGAACTATGTTTTTTCTGAGAAAAAGAAATTGGGGAAAGACGTTGATTAGCTCTTGGAATGTTGGAGCAACACGCATATGCCTCTTTAATATCTTTTCATTTCATGCTCATTCTCTTTTCAAATATATACTTGTTTGAAATTCACTATTTTTCTTGAGACATCCTAGCCATATTTTTACTTCTTTATGTCCTCTTTTCTATGTTATTTTGATGTTTTGCCTTCAAATTAATTTAGATTAAATCTTCAATACTTGAGTGCCTTTTTTTCTTTTTGTTATACTTCATAGATGTAATCTCTCAAGATAGTCCTATCACAATTTAATTAATTTTGTGTTCCCATGAGCGAATATAGCGTGTGCTTTTGAATTTGATGATAACGATGCTAACATCAAAGATATTGCCGACAAATATAAAAAAGACTATTGTTAATAGAACTAGAGGCAAATTAGCTTTTTCTTCTCCTGTCAGGATGTCTTACTCAATTTAAAGCTTTTCTTCTGAAACTTTAGAAAGCCCCAAGAGTAATCAGATTGTAGAGATGAGTTCAGGGCAGATGTACGATAAAGGTATATGTTGCATCCTCTCTTTTATGATGTACCTCTTCTTGGATTTGTCTTTGTGAACTTTTTTACTGTTGTGGATTGAACCATGCTTTTTAATTATAAAGTTTAAGCCCCCAACGATTAAAACCTCTTATCATTTATGGTAAAGACATGTTCAATAAAAGATCTCCTGAAGAGATGTCCACAAAAATTGAGTCATCTAAAGCCTTAATATTGATGACTCCAATTGAAAGGTTACTAACTAAAAAAGTCAGTGTTAAACCCTCTGTTACCACCATTAGTTCAGATGTTCCTATCCCACTATGCTATTCATTCAAATTCCTCAACGTTCGCCCACTTGCACCCACAGTGTATGGAATCTTTCTGCAAAGGAAGTTGAAGACAATCTTGATGACAGTATTGGGTATTCATTCCACGTATATCTTAACTTGTAGTTCCTCTTTCTATCTTTTATTCAATTCCAATTCTTTTATGTATTATGTCTTTTAATATTGCATATGTACTGCAAAACATTTTATTCGTTCATGAGGTTTGCAATCATAAGATGAAAATGTTTAAAGAACATGAGATGGAGCATAACACTAGTGCTAGAAGTTATATAATACAAAAAGACTCGCTCAAGAAAGCCTAAATGCTATGAAGGATTTGAAGAAAGAATTTAACGATTTTTCTACCAAGGGGCAGTCCATCGAGCAAGATATGAGTTCCAAAGATGAAAATGATTGTCTATCAAAAAATAATAAGGACCAGGGTGAACACTATATTGGAGTACCAAAGAGGAGAATGGAAGTCTCGGGATGTGCTCGAGACTTTCTACATTTATAATAAGGATTTTGCTGATGATATTTTCCCCTTGGATGAATTCAACGACCTTGATGGTGATGATATGAAGATGAAGTAACCAAAAATGATGATCTTGATGATGAGTGATTGAATGCTCATATATTTTTATCATTTTTTTGTCAAGAACTTGTTTTATTTTAGTACTGCGTTGGTTTTGCTAAGTTTAATACATATTCTGCTTTATTGTGGGGGATGTTGGTTTTTTTCTGTTGAACCTATTTAATAATTCGACATGCTTTATATCATGTCGTTATCACTTATGGATTTTCTTTTTATTATTTACCATCTTATTTTTTCGTGCTTGCTCATTAATGTTATTCAACATTTGGCACAAGATCAAATACACATCAATACATATTCTACATTTGTATGACCGCAAGAAGCGTAAGTAACATTTAATTCCGGAAACACCTGAATGTTACTTGTAAAATTAATGTTTCTATATTCAGTTATAAACCATTGTACCAAAAATATATTGATATATTCTTATTCTGATCGATCATATAATTGAATAAGATATAAGTTGTGATCGTGTATGTTGGCTTCAACATGTCGATTGTACTTGTAACAAGTTATCACAATAGTTCTTATTCTTATCTTTATTTATATAACTATTGATGTCATTCTTGGACATCATTGTTATATTCAACATATGGAGCTGTGTGTAATTTATGTCACAGTATGTGGGTGCATGAAGTCATAAAGTGGCTAAGAGACCTTTATCCCTCTTGATGCTCACTAAAGTTTTATAATATATGTTTTTAATATGTAAATATATCTTATTATTTTTGTGTCATTTTCATTTTAATAAAGAAAAATGGAATCCTATAAAGTTCTTATGCTAGAGTCGTATGTTTGTTTTTGTTTCATAATAGTGTAACACAAAAGGGTGATCAACCCTTTTGCTTCATACGTAATTTGACAAATTGCTATAATAATTATTCAAATCACATTAAAAGAAAATACAACAAAGTAGGCATCATACATCACATAATTTATTTACTCCTATCTTTCAATTTATGTTCTTCTGTTTCTTCCATGTGCTTTCATCATTTGTTTCAGTTTTAGGTGTTTTAAGAACAGGACTACTCTCATGCTTCTTCTTACTTTCAATACTGGTAGTTCATTTGACACTTTTCTTAATTTCATCGCCATCTGCAATTTCTTGCTTGATGATGAGCTCTTCTTTACGGAAATACTTCTCTCAGGCTTTGAACAAGTGTGCATTCACTTTTTGAAGCTGAACTAGAACTTTCTTTCTCATATTTTCTTTGGCTTTATCAATTTGATTTTTCGTTTGAGATGAGCTAGCCTCATAGCGTAGCTCAATTTCCACAGTAGCACAAGGTTTGTTAATTTCATGATATAGGCCAACTAATTCAGAAGCATTTTTAAATGACTTAAGTTTAAGTTCATTTATCTCAATCTTTTCTCTTACTGCAGCCTCTATCTCGTCTTCACATTTCAGCTTATTCTTTAAATATTCATTTCCTTGCCTGACAGACTCTAGGCTAAAAAGCTGCAGTTCTAGCTCTTATTTCCCTATTTCCAATTTCTCACTTACTTTTGATGATCTATTCATTTCCTTAGTGGCACCACTATACTTGTTTTTATGTGAACCATTTCCATGCTCATCTTTTAAATAGTTTCTTTATATTGAGAAAATTTTAAATAAATAGTGGTTAAGATGGGTACCTCAGACTTTGATGCAGATGACTCTCCTTCTTCTAAGTCTATAAAAATATAATATCAATATTCTTCATTATCATTTATTTAACAACTGTACCATCCCAACATTTTTCATCAACAATATAAGTTTTTCTCTATTATGTCTGTAGTACTTTTTCCATGTCGTTTCTTCTGAAGTGCTTCAAACATGGCTTCGGAGATTTTCCTTTCCAGTTTTTGTTATAGAATGATTGATTTTTACCTTTGAAGTTCATGGGCTTTTTGACCCTTATATTTGAGAACTTTCTTGCCATGTAGGCCATAGATTGATCCATTTCATCCAACTCATCATGAGTGTAGTATTCGTCCTCTTCTAACTCCAGAATGGCTTATTTTTAGGTTCCTTGCATTTCTGTTTATTAGGCTGTATAACTTGAATCTGATATTTAGTTTCATTTTCAATCATTTTCTAATCATTAGCTATCAAGGAACTTAACACATCAATAATGTGTCCTTGATTCAGCTTTAATGATTTTCTCTACATCATTTCCAGTTCATAGGTTTTAAGAACTCCATATAAAACCTTGAAATTTGTTCTTCCTAGATCTCTCCGTTCTCTTATTGCAAAGATCTTTATTTCAAATGATCAAGAAGAGTGAGCAAGAACTTCAAGTTGACCTCATTAGCATCATAGAAATTTTCATGCAACTGCAAGTCATTTATTAGTTTGTTAAACCTCTCAAACACCATAGTAATATCTTCTTTTAGTTTAGTCATAAAATCCTCATATTGTGAGATCATAATTATTTTTGATTTGACCTCACTTCCTTAGTACCTTCACACAAGATCTCTATCTTCTCCCAGATTTGCTTGGCTGACTCACTGTTGATAATGTTATTTTCCATAACATTACCAAGAGACTCAATTAAAATGAGTTGCAAGTCACTATCAAATGAGACCTTCTCCTTCTATGGCTTAGTGTATATGGATGGATCTTTTGGAGCATAATAACCAGGAATAACAAGGAAATCTGTAGTTAATATTTGTGCATTTCCATATTTTCTAGGTAAAGAAGAATGAAAGAATATAAATGAATCTATTTATGATGAACTCAATTAATTTAAAAATTATGATGTTTGGGAACTTTTCGAACCATCTAAGAATGTTTTCATCACTAGTACTAAATGGTTGTTGAAGAAAAAAATTGGTAAATTTGACAATACTCCTAGAATCCGGGTAAAACTTGTGGCTCAAGGATAAAATAAGTGCAGAGGAATTCATTTTGATCAAATATATGCTCTGGTTGTAGGATTGGAATCTATTCAAATGTTACTCTCATTTGTGTGTTACAAGAAAATCAATCTGCATCCAGTAGATGTAAAGAGTGCTTTCATAAATGGATTTTTTAAAATGTTTATGTCAAGCAACCACCTGGATTTGAGAGTGAGAAATTTTGTAATTGTATGTTCTAAGTGAAGAAGGTATTGTAATTATTAAGGCAAGCTTCTCGTTCTTAATATGAAGGCTTAAGTGAATTTACGATAAAAATGGTTTTATTCGAGCTACAAGTGTTAGTGTTTGTACCTTAGAGACAACACTATGATGTTTTAGTTTAAGACAATTGGATTATTAATGTTTATGTTCTATTGATTATTCCCTTTATAATTTATTAATTCTTAATTTTCTACAATAGAAATGTTACATTAATAAATATCCTTGGAATTTGATATGCAATTTTATATCTCAAAGTAAATGACTTAGAAATGAGATTATGAGAATAGTATCAATATTCTCAAAGGTCCCTAGTCGAGTCCAATAAACCACATTCATAAAGCATTTCCTATAAACTAATCAGGTCGATGGAACCAACTATGTTCTTAATAGAATCTGTAATAAAACCAGTTATCAGTTTAACGGATAAGAGGCCTGCATAATGAGTATTTATCATTAGCTCATCATCAGTGTACAAGATTTTCAGTAGGATATTAATTAGGTGATGAAATAGCAGTTTATCTTTAACTGCTGAGATTATATAATCAATATGTACCCACCTAAAATACTATGGTGCAGGTCATAGACATTTCTTCTCCGGATATAGAAGAGGTTGAATATAGCAATCGGCAGCAAAACTGCATACATCTGTACAATACATGAACATGCTATCAGCAATGCTATCTCTATAGTCTGGACAAATCAATTGGTCTTTACACAGTGAGAGCATAAGAAAACAGAGAATGTACTCATATATTAGATAGGGCTATATACATCTTCTCAAATTGAGCGTAACACTATAACTAGTACCCATAACTAATCCAGGTATCATTGTCACAGTTAAGCAATACTTACAGAACTAACATCTCAAGTGACAAAAGCATCCAGGATGCACAGCGAGACATTGATTGCAAAATGATACAAGTACAAGCTCTGGATAATTAACTGGATACATACTAGAGTTCTTGAACCAGAAATGACATTAATTTATGTCGTTGAAAGAATAAATTCAATAGTGAAACAGATTCGTTCATTTGGTTCACAATGATTCAATCTTTTCATAATTTCATTTGTTGTCCATACAATCCACAGGACTACCATTTTCTTTGCTAAGCAAAATATGTTGTAAATTGAGGTCTGTATGTTAGTTCAAATAGAGGGAAGGGCAGTTGGATAAATGCTGCATTAATTTTATAAAGAGAGTTAAAAACACAACCCTAGCATTTCATCCCTGATTCATGTGAACAAAAAGTAGTAAATCACATAGACCCCTTAACATATGAAAGACTGGTGGTGAAAGCCATTCAAGTATACCAAGTGGAGTAAATTAGAAAGATTTATAGTTTCATACTACATATTCACCAGCAAGTCAAGCCTAAAGTAAATACATATACTAAATCTCAAGCAAGTTGTAAAAGATAATATGCAAAAAGGCTAGCTCTTACCAATAATTGGTGATATATTAGAAAGGGTTATTACAGCTTTTGCACACATGAATAAGAAATTAGTGGAAAAGATTAGATACATTTACCTTTGCAAATTCATATAATCAAACATAATGTTCTTACGTAGTGATTAAAGGATCAGAACTTGCGATCACATAATCAGCAACCCTGTCCAATTATGAATAAAAACTAAATTTAGCAGACAATATATTTTACAACATAGATAGTGGATAATGTTAGTAGTTTCAAATGCTGAAGGTGATGGTACAAAAAATAATATCTTTAATCATGAACAGGTGGAAGGAGGGTAATACATATGTAAGACCAAATACATACACTTTGCAGGACCGCGAAGCAGTTTCAATACGTCCAACAGATTTCAGTTCTTCCTGAGAAATATAAGTCAAAAAATTAGTATATCGACGTGAAAATATTCATCTTTATAATCACAAGGTGAAACAAGAAGAAAAAAGAGTGACTGGAAAATATACAGGTACCATGTTATACACAGAAAATAAGGTTTGATTATTAACACATTACAGGTACCATTAGAATATCACTTATCACTTAACAAAGAAAAATGAGACGGTGTATCATCTGAATTACTAAAAACAGTAAAGGATTATTAAGTGTCTGTTTAATTATTTAAAAATAACACAAAACATATAGATATCACAAAAGAATATTATTGGATCTTGCTAGTTATCTACTTTTCTTATTAAAGACGTCAACAGCAGAATGAGACCTGTTAGTTGGTCCATTTGAGAAAAATTCTACTTATGCCATCTTGTCAGTTCAACACAGAATTAGGTGAGGCATGAATCTGTGGGTCTCAACATTATTATTCAAATGTGGCTAACAGACAAGGCTTTTCTTTGGACTATGTAATGAATGTGACAGAAATCACATAAAAAACGGTGCACCCAGAGTTCCCACTCTTGTACATTTAAGATTTACATACAGACCCTCTAAGAAAGACATATGAGGCAATATATAACTCACCAGTCTGGTACAGATCTTGAGAAAAATTAGTCCTAGAGCCCAATCCTGATACGAAAGGAATGCAGGACTTTCAGCTACTGGTACCAGCATTGGCACAATTACCAAAAGTTTAAAGAGCAATCCAATCAAAACTGGGATGACAAAAATCTGGGGAGAGACATCAATGTCAGAGTTGATAAAATAAACTAGAGAAGTTGTAATCAAAGACCAGATTCTTACCCATATCGACAATAATACAGAGCTCTTCAGAACAATGCCACACCATTTCCATATATGTTTTAAAAGAACTACAACAGTCCAAATGACATAACTCTCAATGACAAAAGCATAGAGATCTAATACAAAAAATCTAGAGCTAAATGTGTTAATAACACCTAAACTTAATTGCAGAACATAATAGAATAAACAAAACTGAACATACAAATATAAATATACACCGACATATCTATATAAATACACAATGGATGTAAATAAAGCTAAAAGAGAGAAAGAGAGAGAGGAATGTTACCGATTGAAGGTTGGTTTCAAGCTCCAAAGCTTCAGACCTATAATAAAAGCTTCATTAAAATCAAAACATAAAATTTTGAAATAAATTTAAAATTTACATACATAATCAAACCAAACATTTGCTTTCTCGGCTCGATTTTAAGCTACTAAATTAAATAAGACCACCAATTTACATACCGATTTGTAACGGATAACTCCTTCCCTTTTTCAAACCATCATCTGTCGCTTTTACCATGGCCAGAATCTTCCACCAAGATCTAGATTGGGAGACGGAAGAGAGAGGAGAAAGAGATGGTAATAGAGAATACAATAGTAGAGTGGAGAAAGAGAGAGCAAATCTTGATTCAGTGATTTTGTATTAGGTTTAAATTGGGTTTTACAAGAAAGGAGCGGTAAGAAAGGAGACAGAGAGAGACAGAAAGACAGAGAGGGAGAGAGAGAGTGAGGGAGAGAGAGCTGAAGGAGATGAAGTTTAATATTTGAGAGAGAGAATCAGAGTTTTTGAGCTAGAGCGGAGGTTTGAGAGAGAATTGCAATCGTGGTCTGAGAGAGAGACAACAAAGAGAGAGAGTCGCGAGTTTGAGAGAGTAAGAGAGCCGTGATGTGTGAGTCGAGGTTTGGGGGAGAGAGGGAGACAGATAAAGATGGAGATGGAGAGAGATAGAGATGTATGGGTGTGTGAGTAAAGGGGGAAATAATTTTTTTACTTTTTTGTTACGGGGGGGAAATTTGGGTACTTAGCGGGGGAATTGAAACATTTATTTAGTCATTTTTTATTAATGGTTATAGACAATGGTTAGCATAAATAACCGATGTTAAAGTGAAAAACATAAATTTGTTATTATTTTAAAATTGAACATAGACAACGCCTAGTATGTAAAACTGATGTTAAACGGGCTTTTAACATCGCTTTTTTTTAAAACCGATATTAAATAGGCTTTTAACATCGGGTGCATTACATACCGATGTCTAAGCACCGATGTCGTATCCACTATTTTTAGTAGTGAAGTAGAGAATCAAAGTTGATTTTGAAGGTGATTCCGGAGTCCAAATTAGTCATGTGAGTACTCGTTTTGAAGCATATGATCTCTAGTTTTCGATTATGTAGTTGTTTTTCGTGTTTGATTGATCGAATAGAAATTCATATTTTCGGGTTTTAATCTTGAATTCGGGTTTGATTTTCTGGTTATTGTTTGATGTTTTGATAAGTACGAGTGTTTAGATCGTCGTTTTTCCTATCGATTAGTACCGGGTTTGCTGGGTTTCGTGTTGAATTCGATGGGATCTATATAGTGAGATATAGATCTGCACTGTATCCTGGCTGATCAGCAGGGTATAACTGCGAACTTGAGTCCAGTATAGTTCGTTTGTATTCGCCAACAATGGCGTTCTTTTGATTCTTATGAGGTTATATCTTTGCAGATATACCTGGGATACGGATTCAGTTATATTGCTTTAATATTGTGTATATTTTGTAGACTTGTTAAGCAATTTTGGCTCACCCCTTTTTGTTGTTATTCACCTTATTGTTTTCAGTTAAGAAGGAATATGAAACCTGTCAGGACACGAGTGGTAAAGAAGCGGGTCAAGCCTCGGGATCCTCTTATACCCAATGTGTTGATCCCAATCCAGGAAGAAAGCTTTGAGTTGCTCGAGCAGGTGGAGTGTTGATAGATAGTATGTGTGTTTGAATAAAAGCTAAACTTAGTTTAAAATGAATTAGACAACGGTTTGTAATAAAGAAAGTTTGTGAGATTCTAAATGTTGGTTTGTTATAAAAGTAGTTAGTGGTTCTTGTTTTCATACTTCAACCTAAAAAGGTCCGGGCCCGCGATCTATATACAAAATTATAATTTATAATTAATATTTTGTTGATTCTTAAATTAGTTAATAATTTATTTGAAAGCAATATTTATATTAATCTAAAATTATGCGGCAACTCTACTACTGATTTTGGTACTACAGGACACTACAACCACACACATCAAAACCATATCCTCCTGTATAAAACAAGACAGATGTACCACTCGTCATGCAACAATTAATTATTTTAATTCACCACTTTATTCATTATAAATATATTAATTAATTACAAAACTAAAACATATGCATACTATTAGTTCATCTGATAATTAAAAAAGTTCTACCCACAATATACATAAAATTGATAATGAGTATCCTCACATATAATAATAATTGTTTAGTGACATAACTAATAAATATGAAACACTCTATCATGATATTAAATATAAATAAAAACTATTTATTTTATTAACGAACTCATGATTTGGTTGATTACTATAAAAATCATAACTTTTAAATAAACATGATATAATATAGTTGGAAACCAAATAACAATTCATGACTTCATGTAAAATTAAAAATCAGAGAGCAAAACCATTGTACACTAAACATATACAAATTTAGTATTAATTATTAACTCAAAACATCAAATAATTATATATAGGTATTAATCATCAAATCAGAATCATATATATATAGAGTAAAGTTCTTTGGATACTAACAATTATACTTCAAAATTATTTTAAAATATATAATATTCATGTATATTATATATATACCCCTAAAAAAGAATTTTGTCCCCGGAATCAAACAAAACTACATATTTGTACCTGATTCGAAAAAATGCGGATATATCTAGGAATAGAGTCTTCTAACTCCAAAGTCGTCTCTCTCTCAGAATGACTTTTTAACAAAACCTTCACAAACGGAATGGTGTTCTTCCTCTTGTTAGGTCCCAATGTGTTTGTAGAAGGGGGGGGGTTGAATACAAACGTTACCAAATAATCGAATAAATGCGGAATAAAAAAAATGTGAAACAAAATTCAAGTTAAATAAAAATATTATTAAACTTGAAAGGTGTTACAACAACTGTATCGATTACAAGGTATTAATCTCAAATCAATTATTACAAATCTAGAATAAATTCGACATGAACTTTTTCTATTTTTGCAATAATTAGAATCAAATGCTAAACGCGATTTGAGATTAAGTTCTAGGGATTTTGATCCGCTAGATTGTTACACAAGAACAAGATAAATAATTCTAGTGGTTTGGATTTAACATTAACAAACTAGAATTTTGATCTTGATGTAAGCAGAGAAAAATAAAATGTTTCAAGGCGGCTGCTTTCTTTTTGTTCTTGGATGTTTTCTGTGTGTTGTTTTTTTTTAAATGACTTGGTCTTCTGCTTCTTTTATCAAACAGCCGAATGGAAAATTGATCTGGTATGACAATCTTTTGCTCAGTAAGACTTTCGGTGTGACAATCTTTAGAGCTAGCAAGACAATCAAAATGAACTAGCAAGACTTTCGGTATGACAATCAATTGTCATACCGATTGTCATAGTAGTTCAAGCAGATTGTTTTTGCTGAATTAATAAGTGATTTTAATCTAATAATAATTCTGGTAAGACAATCAACTGAATTAGCATGACTTTCGGTATGACTATTGATTGTCATACCGATTGTCATACTAATACAATCAGTTGTCTTTTTGGAATTAAAACAGATTTTAACCAATTAAAAATTCTGAAAATTCTAAATATTAATTCAGAATTAATTAATCAATTAATTTAATTAATCAATAAATTAATCTTTGCAGATATAATTTATTTTCTTAATTAAATTATATGACTTAATTAATTAATAGAGAATTAATACTAATCCTGAGCAGCAACCAATCTTCTGAATATCTTCTGAAAATCATTGAAATTATGAATCAATTCCACCACTTCAATGTTGACACTCGATGTACTGTCTGGTTCATGAGTGACTAACTTCTGTGACGTTTCTTCATGTCTTGACTTTGACACTTTGATTTTCTTCAGATTAAATCCTTGTAATTAATGATACTCTGACGAGATCTCTGTCACTTGATTAAATCCACGATCTTGATTTATATCACTGAGGCATGATCAACTTCTTGAACTTCTTCCAGTGAATTAACTCCTCAAGTCTGTAGATGAACCTTGTTTCTGAATCCTTTGACAGATATTACTTTGCGAGATCTCTCTGACGGTCGATCCACTATTTACTTATTACATTCTTATTTGAGTTGAGTTGAATCCTCGAATATACAAATAGGCTATGACATATGACTTACAATCTCCCCCTATTTGTTTGTTAGACAATAACACACAAATACCTAGAGGATAACTCAACTAACAAATAAGAAAAAGATATAAACATACATGCAAAGTAAATAGCAGAAAAGTTCTGGATGAGATTTAACATTTTCCAGATTCCAAGTAGATGTTCCTCTAGACTGAACATATCTTCAAGTAGTTCCATCTTCAGTTGTACAACCACATTTCCTGTTGAGAAGCCCATATCTCTTGCTTCTCCCCCTATGAGAATCAACTGATTAAAGAAGATCACCTTCGTTTTACCACCTCTCCCGTACAATAGGATCCGCAGATAAAAACCAATGGTACTCCCCTAACTGCTTCTTCCCTTACTAGGAAATCACCTTGTGTTTACCACCTCTCCCGTACAATAGGATCCGTAGTTAAAAACAACAATGGTGTGGTGTAGTGTACATGTTTGATCTTTTTCTTCCTCCCTGCTATTTCTCCCCCTTAGTTGAGGAATCCTCCAAACTATTTCTTAAGCTTTTATCTCCCCCTTAAAGAAGGAATGTATGCCGTCGTCTGAAGGAGTTCTCATATTTCACTTGGTTGGAAAAGAAATAACAAGTAGTTTCTCTTTCTACCTCACTGTGAGTGTGTAATTCTGTTTAGTGTACCTCACATGTGTTTCACTCTTCTCTCCACTCGTGTTTACACTCATTCTCACAAGTGTATCACTCTTCTCTCATAGCTCCATAATCCAGCTGTACCTGCAAGGAAAATCACCTGAGCCATCCTTAAGGAGGTCACAGGTGGTGCAATGGGAGTTCGCAAATCCCCATCCTTGTTAAACTCGTCAGATGAATCTGAGTCATAATTTACAAGTTGCTAGTTTCCCTTTTAGGGTTCCAGATTTGAATTCTGGGAAGGTAAACAATGATCCAAAGAATTTAGCATAAAGATCAAGGTTCCCTTCTAATATCTGTGAAGACATTTCCTTGTGACTCATCAGGTAATATCTGAATCATTGTCAACAAGTTGTCGATCTGCACCTATGTCAGATCCACTATCCGCAGATGCATCCAGGGGATTTAAGCCTGGGGAGGTAGACACTGACCACTGACATATGGCTTTTGGATCAGTATCCTGTCCTAAGACCTATAAAGGCAATTGGTCCATTAACGAACCTTAAACAATCGAATCTGACCTTAAAATGGTCAAAACTCTTATTTTCGTCAACTCATCCTTTGTGTGTGTAACCTCTCCTTGTGCATCAAGAATTGTTTATGTTTGAAGTGGTGACACTACATCGGATACCTTGGCCGACAGGCAAAATTCAATAGACTCACCCTGTTGAGAGAATGAATCTAGTAACTGTTTTTGTGCCTTTTTAGCCATTACATCTTTTTGAGAAGATGTATGGGGGCTGCAGTTGTCTCGGTTTAAATACTACTCATCTATGTAGGAGACAGAGCTACTGGGTTGACTACAGAACCTTCCTTATGTGGTGCACTAGGCACTATCTCCCTCACGCTCATTCATACTACTTTTAGTGGTAAAAGAGTGTTGGTTGGTTCTGTTTTTGTGTTTGTCTTTACAGTCTGGGATAGACGTTGTGGATTTTCAACCTCATGACTGTCAATGAAAGAAAGTCATTGGAGACTGAATCTGTAACACAGAATATATGGTAATAGAGAGAAAATGATTTACAATAGTGATTTCAAAAGATTTTACATGACATAAGAAATCACTAATGTAGAAAGAAGTTTGATTTTTTTTTTCAATATGAATGAGTTTTTGATAAAACATTGATCACTTAGGGTAAAGTCTAAGTAATTCTCATTCATGTCAAAAGCTTACAAATATCTGTAACATAATGTTAACAAGATATCATTGACCGATACTTGTCAAGTACTTTAGATACTAATTATTATGTTGCATTAGCAATATACCACTGCACATACAAAACAATATGATTGTGCCTAGTGATAAGATAGTTATAAATATGACGACTCTACTTATTCATATAAAACTGTAATTGCAGTTAGAGTGCCATACCATGTCCTTGACGATTGCTTGAGCAGTATACTAGTTCATACCAACCTGAAGTGAGATTGTGAAGAAGAGATTGCATAGTCCAATAGATCTGCAGCTGCAAAGTCCATGAACTGTGGTGCACTGACTTCCTCTTTTAACTCACCAACCAGGAGTACACTTGTACACATCTTACTAGAGTACAATTCCAAGTGTAATGTGCAGCAAGTGCCTGATATGTCGTAATATTCTCAAGTCTCGTCACTGGTGCTATATGTTAGATACTGCTTCCTGATAATAACCTAGCACAATATACAAAATTTCAATGATAACATTCCCAGCTTGCAAACAGCCATATCCCTCAGATAAACCTTTGCTGTTATCTCCAAAGGTAACCAGGGGCCAGCTTTCTCAATCCACATTTGATAGCAGGGCTCTATCTCCGGTCGTATGTCTTGATGATCCACTGTCAAGACTCCACACTACCGGTTACACCTGTTTAATGCCCTGCACTTCAAATGGATTAGACCTTCTTCGGAACCCAAACTTGGTTGGGCCCGGCATACTTGTAGAACTGTCCTTTGTCAGGCAAAACAACATTTTTAATTTTAATTGTCTCAACTTTCTCAATGACTGAACATTTGACCTTGTAAACAGCGTTAACAAATTTCTGTTTAAGCTTAGGCACAAATGTCTCCTTTCTAGCCTTAGAAGGACTAGCAGTCTTAGACCTATCATGCTTCTTGTTATTCACATGCTGACGAGGAGTAGTCTTATCATTAGACACATGCTTACCATTAAAATAAGCATACATTATATTAAAAGCACAAGACATACAATTAGCAACACCACATGCTTTATGAGAGTGATTAACAGCAGGTAATTTATGCATGGTAGACATGGCATTATTGTTATCCAACTCATGTGTGTCTGAGTTAGTCTCAGTTGCTTTCACAACTTTGACTGGAACTTTCGACTCACTTGACTTGGAAACAATCTTCTCATAAGCATGATCCTCAGCACGTATTTCTTCTTGAATAACAGAAGAGGTCGCATCAAATGGTTCAGCAATTGATGCTTTATAGAGGGGTTCATCAACACCCTTAAGCACATGTGGTACTTCCCTCCCTTTAGCACAGACATGAGGAGGGGAGTTTATGCCTAATTCTCCAATAGCAGCATTGTAATCATATCCTATTCCAGATGTTTGATTAACAGCTTGCTTACTGTAGAACTCTTTAGCCTTCGAACAAGAATTGAAGTAGGCTCTAACCTTAGTCTCAAGACCGGTGATCTTGTCTTTGAGAATAGTTTCGAGTTTTCTATAACAGTCAACTCTATTCTCTAGAAAAGATACCTGTTCTTTTAATTTGTCTTGATTAATGTGCACAAGTCTTAATTCATTGACCTCTTTCTCAATGTCTGTGATCTGTAAACTTAACAGTTCATTATCACGACGTGCACAATCTAAGTTACCTCTTAGATGATAAACCATTTCAGCATCAGAAAGTTTTACCTCTATTCTTGATGATGAAGCTTTTCCATCAATAGCCATAAGAGCAAGATTTCCTTCATCTTCATCTTCACTATCAGTATCATCCCAGCTTCTTCCCTTTGCCAGATAAGCCCTTTCAGAGTTTTTTCTTACTTGCTTTGGCTTCCTACATTCTGTGGCAAAGTGTCCCAACTCATTGCAGTTATAGCATCTAATGGTGCTCCGATCAACCATTCCTGTTTTGTACCCACCACTGCTGGTGTTAGAGGATGAAGATCCACCTTTCTGGAATTTGTTGTAGTTGGACTTGTACTTAAGCTTGGGATTCCTCCTGAATCTGACATGGGAGAATCTCTTGACAATTTGGGCCATTGATTCATCTTCCAATTGCTCCAGCTCTTCCAAGGAATAAAAATCATCACTTGATTGATTTGTAGTAGGAGGATCATATTCTGCTACTAACTCATTTTCCTCACCCTTGGAAAACTGTACCATTCTTTCTAACTGTTGAGATTGTTATTGTTGTTGACCTTCAGCTACAAGTGCAGTAGATGTGCTGACCATTCTATCCTTCCCGTAGACTTCCTTCTGTTGAATCTGCTCCAACTCATAGGTTTTTAACACTCCATAGAGCCTGTCCAAAGAAATCTCACTCAGATCTCTAGCTTCTCTAATGGCAGTGATTCTATGTTCAAGATGAGCTGGCAGTGTTAAAAGGAACTTTTTGTTGACCTCCCTGATTGAATAATACTTTCCATTGATGTTCAGGTTGTTGATCAACGCATTGTACCTCTCAAACACTTCAGTAATTCCTTCTCCTGGATTTGATTTGAAATGTTCATATTCAGAGGTTAGGATTTCTAACTTGTTCTCCCTAACTTCCTCTGTGCCTTCATTAATCACCTCAATAGTTTCCCACATGTGTTTGGAATTTTTACAGTTCATCACATGTCTGTTCATCAAGGGATCAAGGGAATCAATTAATATTAATTGAAGGCTGGCATCCAAGGAGGCTTCTTCCTTCTCAGCAGGAGTAAAATCTTCAGGCTCTTTTGGATAGGTTCTAGCTTCAGTAGTCACCACACCATCTATTATTACCTCCGGTTCAATAACCATCGGAGTTTTTATACCCTTCTTTAACAAGTTTGAATATTTGGGATTTGCAACTTGTAAAAATAATAGCATCTTCTTCTTCCACATGATATAATTCTCTTTATCAAATTGTGGAATTTTAACGGTTCCAACTTTATGTGAAGTCATTATGAATTTTTGAATAAATAAAAATTCAAGGAGTTGAAAAATCACAAAAGTCTAGGATCTTGAATTGTTCGTTAATCAGAAGGCTCTGATACCAATTGTTAGGTCCCAATGTGTTTGTAGAAGGGGGGTTGAATACAAACGTTACCAAATAATCGAATAAATGCGGAATAAAAAAAATGTGAAACAAAATTCAAGTTAAATAAAAATATTATTAAACTTGAAAGGTGTTACAACAACTGTATCGATTACAAGGTATTAATCTCAAATCAATTATTACAAATCTAGAATAAATTCGACATGAACTTTTTCTATTTTTGCAATAATTAGAATCAAATGCTAAACGCGATTTGAGATTAAGTTCTAGGGATTTTGATCCGCTAGATTGTTACACAAGAACAAGATAAATAATTCTAGTGGTTTGGATTTAACATTAACAAACTAGAATTTTGATCTTGATGTAAGCAGAGAAAAATAAAATGTTTCAAGGCGGCTGCTTTCTTTTTGTTCTTGGATGTTTTCTGTGTGTTGTTTTTTTTGAATGACTTGGTCTTCTGCTTCTTTTATCAAACAGCCGAATGGAAAATTAATCTGGTATGACAATCTTTTGCTCAGTAAGACTTTCGGTGTGACAATCTTTAGAGCTAGCAAGACAATCAAAATGAACTAGCAAGACTTTCGGTATGACAATCAATTGTCATACCGATTGTCATAGTAGTTCAAGCAGATTGTTTTTGCTGAATTAATAAGTGATTTTAATCTAATAATAATTCTGGTAAGACAATCAACTGAATTAGCATGACTTTCGGTATGACTATTGATTGTCATACCGATTGTCATACTAATACAATCAGTTGTCTTTTTGGAATTAAAACAGATTTTAACCAATTAAAAATTCTGAAAATTCTAAATATTAATTCAGAATTAATTAATCAATTAATTTAATTAATCAATAAATTAATCTTTGCAGATATAATTTATTTTCTTAATTAAATTATATGACTTAATTAATTAATAGAGAATTAATACTAATCCTGAGCAGCAACCAATCTTCTGAATATCTTCTGAAAATCATTGAAATTATGAATCAATTCCACCACTTCAATGTTGACACTCGATGTACTGTCTGGTTCATGAGTGACTAACTTCCGTGACGTTTCTTCATGTCTTGACTTTGACCCTTTGATTTTCTTCAGATTAAATCCTTGTAATTAATGATACTCTGACGAGATCTCTGTCACTTGATTAAATCCACGATCTTGATTTATATCACTGAGGCATGATCAACTTCTTGAACTTCTTCCAGTGAATTAACTCCTCAAGTCTGTAGATGAACCTTGTTTCTGAATCCTTTGACAGATATTACTTTGTGAGATCTCTCTGACGGTCGATCCACTATTTACTTATTACATTCTTATTTGAGTTGAGTTGAATCCTCGAATATACAAATAGGCTATGACATATGACTTACACCTCTGAACTCGCTCCTCTCGAGCTAAGATAGCCTCAACTTCTTTCCCATAAGAAAGATCTTCTCTAATATTATGTAATGTCACGGACCCACACTACTAGCTAGCAGAAATATGCATAATATTAATTAAACTGTAAAGTACTACAAAAAGATAGAATATTAAAGCTACAAACCTTAACCACAATCCCCGGATCCACACGAATGAGTTTGAACAACATCTAACATCTTTTAATATTATAGACCAAAATATCTTGAGTCAAATTATTACCAAATATTAAACCCAAAGTTTATAAAAATTAGGGAACTACTAGTTCCCCACCTTCTCCAACATCTGATGGTAGGCATACCCCGAGTCCCCGGAAGTCTTACGTGCTGTTTTCTTGAAATGAACTATCTTCGGGTTTCACCGGAAGGATAACATCAATAACAATATTAATGAGCACAACACTAATCAAGTGAATAATAGTGAATAACAATACATCATATACTCAATAAAATGATAACATAAGATAATCAACAATATGAAATCTCAAATTAAAGATCAAGTTTTTAATAAGTGAATGGAATTGGAAATCTCACGGCGCTATGAGTGATGAGGGGTGATCAGCCCACATCAAAGCTCTTAACCACATAATAAGTTATTCACAACTATTGAGGATCATCGGCATACATTGGCAATATAAAACCATCAGGCTCCCCGCAACTGACGTTTAACAGTGACTGGCGCCTCAGTCTTACCAGAATATACCATCCAATTCCTTTTAATCAATTCATTTTAATTTCAAAGGGTTTTTGTTCAAGGACAAGATAACAAGGGTTGGTATTGTCAAGGTTCAAGTGACAAGTTTTCTAAAATTGAGGGAGTGTTATTAAGATGAGGGTTCCCAAAGAAATAATTCAAATTTATGAGGGGTTTAGGTTTCACATGATATATTAAGGGACTATTATAGGGTATCCATGAGGGTATAAGGTAATATATGATGAAAAAGGGTCAATTCAAGTATGAAAGCGGTTAACTAAATCAAAGATTTAATCATTAGGTGATGTCAGGAACTATTTAATTCTATTAAAAGTGTAGTCATGCATCCACAAGGTATTTAATCAAAAGAACCAGAATTATAGAGGTAAGTTGAGAGTTCACTTGCCTAGACTACGCTTACTGAGCACTTGTATGGAATTGTCTAAGGGCTCCTTTCCTGGCCTCCTACTTGAACGTATAATAAATAGTATCCTCGTTACAACTCTTGCTAACTACCCTTTCGCGTATAGTATAAATATATATATACATATATACACACAAATATATATATAATTTAATTCTACTAATTACAAGTAATATATGGATCACATAAACCATATAACACCTAGTAAGAAATGGCATGGCAATTTATCACTTAATTAATTGTACATACCTAGACTCTGTTTATGACCTTAGTCACTTAAGCAATTAACCAAATAACATACAAATATTATGAACAATACTCCTAATTCTCCTTTACAGACCTCAACTCAACCTAGATTTAGTAAGGCACACTTGTGCCTCACTTCAAATAACTCACAAATGTAATGCACACTACTTAACTTACCGAATGTACACCTTGGCACCAATTGTGTGCCTTGGCAAAAATATGGATTTCTACCTTGGGCCTTTGATATATTCTGACTCCCATGACTTCTTATGACTTTAAGCTAACTATAGAAATTGGTCTGACATCAAGACCTCACTAAAAAGATACACAAATACAATACACTTCTCTAAAGTTTCCAAAGGCAACTCTAATGGTGACTCTCGGGTGTTTTGGTAGAAATAGGGTATCTCCACCTTGGGCCTTCACTCCAAACCAACTCTCAAAGGTTATTAAGACTCTAAATTGACTCTAAAAGTTAGAATGACTCAAAGAACTCACTCAGGACTCCCTAGGCCTTAAGTGGAAGTTGACTCAAAAATTAATACTCATTTATCTAGTTCATTTATTGATTTTAATGGCTTTTTAAGCCTCCTCAGACTTTATTATACCTATTTAGACCAAGGCCCCATGAAGGCCTAACCTATGACATGATAATAATCAATCAAAAGTCAAGTTTAATCAAATCTGCCCTGTTCTGAGCCGCTCTCGGGTTTGTGTGTATGCACCTAATTAAATTCAAGTTTTAACTGATTCTAGAGCTACTGGACTCAAGTATGAACCAAGTCCCAACTCTCCTGAGCTCAGGCCTATTAAGGCCTTACTAAAACTCATCTAAAATGACCTAAACTTCTAGTACAAAATTATGCCCTGCTGAAACTAATGAATTAAATCAATCAACAAAATCAATCAACAACCGACCAAGGAAAGTCCTAACATACACTAACATCTACTGACTTACAACTTATAAGGTCCATTTTCAATTTATTTTGCATGAAGATCATTTATAAAAACAAGCAAAGTAACACATCACAAGACAAGCCATCACTTGGCATTTAAATGCAAAAATTTGAAGTAAACATGCATGGTAACATCATGAAACCTACTGACCATAAGCTCATATCATCATATATAATCTAAAATAGCATTTTATTAAAGTAATCATGGCATACAACTCACAAAAATCAATTATCAAGAGGTTAAAAGAACAACTATATTGGCAATATCACATCTTCGAGTTTTTAATGAAAAATTCGAACTACATATCAAAAATAATAACTTGATATCTCCTGAATATAATCCCTTATCATCATGGAATACTTCTACTAGAAATTTTATAACAAAAAACCATAGCATGCATCTCATATAAGTCTAGTACCAAAGCACAAAAT
Organism: Apium graveolens; assembly: GCF_009905375.1. NCBI lineage: Eukaryota > Viridiplantae > Streptophyta > Magnoliopsida > Apiales > Apiaceae > Apium > Apium graveolens. The sequence continues at coordinate 126,170,068 of NC_133656.1, read as the reverse complement.
CAACAAGAATGGTTTTTACTTCGAAAACCACTTATAAACCAACATATAAGTGCTAAATCCTACATGCAATTGCTAAATCCTACATGCAAGTGCTAAACTTAATTTTTCTTGAAGTAAAAATGGCATGCAAGAATTTAAACTTGATAAAACAACATTTTTAAAGAATAAGGCTTTCGAAAATAACATGCATGGTCATTTTAATAAAAAACTACCCAAGATCAACACTCTAAACATTCGGCTCTTAAGAAATCAGTGCCAGATATTTATGAACAAGATTATGACATGGAAAAATAGAAGTGTAACACCTCTCCAAGATCACATCTTGCGCATATCTATAAGCCACCATGGTCGAAACCTTGAGTTCACAAGAACTAAGGTCTTAACTTCGGCTTTAAGAACATGCACCCATAAAACTAACCTTAAAATGAAGATAGTCGTCTAGATGATGAAGGTGTTGGCTTGACTAGCTTGAGAAGTGAAAGAAAATGAAAAGAAGTGAAGAAAAATTGCAAGAGTGGGGTGGGGGTGTGCTTCAGCCGAGAGGGAGGTAGGAGAGGAGAGGGTGAGGTGTTTGAGTGGGTGTGAGGTGAAATGAGATCATTTCCTCGATTTTGATACTTTGATTTGATTAAAAGTGGTAGTGGAATGGAAAAATTACACAAGTGTCCCTCTTGCTAGTTGTGACAAAAATTGCATGCAAGGTCAAAGGAGTAAACTAGCAAGTTAGTGGGGTTGGAAGTTACACTCTTAGTCTTGGACTCTATTATAAGCTAAAATGCATGTAAGGTTATACTAATAATCTATTAATTAATAAAAGTATAATTAAAAAGATTGGATTTTAGTAAATAACATACAACTACATAAATCAAAAAATTAATAACATAAATACTATGGGCTTTTAGAAATTTTATAAAGTTGTTTTCAAAAATATTGAACAAGAATATATTCTTAAAAGAATTTTCTAAAATTAATACTCTAATATATAAGCCAAATAAAAATATGATTAACAAGTCTAAGCTACAGAAGAAAATGTAAGCAATTTGATTCTAAGCCGCTATTATACAAATTATCATTTTTTGTCAAATTACAACTTTTATTATCCAATCGTGATAAATTTAAACATTAATTAATTTTGTAATGAATTTTTCTTACGTACTTAAATAATCTAACAATGTTCGAAATGCCACACATCGAAGAATGTATACGAACGCATTGAATTCACATAATTTCTGACATCTATTACATGAAAAATTATATAGTGCACAAAATGGAATATTATATTACATTCATATCAAATATTTATAGGCGTTACATGTAATGGATAATGACTACGTGTAATGGATGATATTTTTAGCCCCTCAAAAAAGATATGTGAAACACATTATGCAGATGAGATAGTTGTGGCAGAGATGCAAATTTAAAAGACATTTCCTCCACTTTCTCCATAACATCAAAAGGTCCAACATACCTCAGACTAAGCTTCCCCCTCATACCAAAATATTTCACACCCTTACAAGGCAATACCATCAAAAACACATGATCACCTGGTTCAAATCCACCAAACTTCTTGTGATGGTCCGCATTACTCTTTTGATGTGATCAAGTATCCTTTAAACTTGCTTTAATTTTGTCCACCTTCTAATTAGTGATTCTAACTAACTCTGGTCCTTTAATGACTCTCACACCAACCTCATCCCAACAAGATGGAGCCCTACACCTGCTACCATAGAAAGCCTCAAATGGTGGCATACCAATAAAGTGCCAACTATTATTGGATGTAAACTCAACCAAATACAAATACTTATCCCAATCACCTGTCCACTGTAAAGAACAAGCCCTCTACATATCTTACAATGTCTGAATCATCCTCTCTGATTGTCTATCGGTCTATGGATGATAAGCTGTACTAAAATTAAGCCTTGTACCCCAAGCTTATTGGAAACCTTTCAAAACACGATATAAATCTCGTATCCCTGTTAGAAACTATCGACATAGGCACACCATAAAGTCTAACAATATCACACTGGACAATCTCTGCCAACTCCTGAAGATGAGTAGTCTCTTTAATAGATAAGAAGTGAGCGGACTTAGTAAGTGTTTCAACCACCGCCTATATGACATCATTCTTCTTGAAAGTTCTCGTCCAATGAGTCACAAAATCCATAGTAATGTTTTTCCACTTCCAAACCAGAATATCTAACTACTGTAACAATCCACTAGGCCTTTAATGGTCTATCTTCACTTGTTGACATGTAAGACATTTCCCCACAAATTCAACTATATCTCCCTTCATTCCACTCCACCAGAAATGCTTCTTCAAATCCTCATACATCTTGGTGGAACCTGGATGAATATAGAATGAAGAACTATAAGCCAACTTTGAAATTTCCTTGTGAATTATAGGGTCGGCGGGCATACACAATTTATTACCCAACCATCACGCCCTCATCATCAATAGAAAAATGTTTTTGCTTCCCACCTGCCACCTCAGATCTAATAACTTTCAAACATATATCACTCTTCTGAGCTTCCTTAACTTTTGAAACAAGATTTGATGCCACTTTCAAACTTGCAATGCTACTTCCTGACCCTTTAAAATACAACTCCTTATTATTAAATAAAATAAACAAGTATTGTTTATTTAATCAAAATGAAAACCTTTCTTGTCCTGACAAGAACTTGATTTAATGAATCTGTTAAAGGCAGGCACATAATAACAATTTATCAAGTTCTCAATTTCACCTAATGGGCAAAGTTAGGTATCGAGTTTTTCAACTAAAGCGATAACTTTTGGTCAAATTCTAACCTGATACCTGAAACTTGACCATTGCTAGTCTTCTTCTTCAGATCTTCTAAACAAGCTTGAAAATTTAACTTCCAATCATTAAGTTATTTCCACATAAATGACAATCATCTCTTTTGGCAACATCACTATCAGGCTTCAAAAACCCTTTGGGATTGGACTTTGGTTTGGCACCGAATAAGATCAAATCTTCACCTTGTATGTGTACTTTCCTTACCCATTTACATTCCATGTGTACATCATCAATATGGATGTAATTCATACCTTTACGAAGTTATTTTCAGCAGTTCTAAACATGCTTAACAACTCAGTGAGTGTTCTTTCTATCTCATTCATTTTGTTCTTAAGAAAACTAAGAATAAAAGTTGTTCAAAGGTTGTTTGATCAAATCAAGCTAAGTCTCTAGAATATTCTTGAAACCCAAAATATTAAGGTACATATACCTATCATCTTTATCATATGTGGTCCAACTGGATATCAATCTTCCATTAATTCAAAAGTATGGTACCTTATTATTGTCAAATCTTTCTAACGAGCCAATCCTTCAAACATCATTTGAAGGTGCTCAGTCATTTCATAAGAATCATTATGCTCTTGTTGCTTCTAAAACTCAGCACTCATAATTACAAGCATGAGACATGAAACATCAGTTGCATAATGAACTTGCTTGTGATAACCATTTTGTTCAGTACATGTTTTATTCTCACCAAGAAGCAATAAGGGATGGGTTTGAGCGACGTCCTTGAACTTGAGGTCAATCCTCAAGTTCCCATGTCAATTGAGGAAATTATCATGTCATCTTGTCCTTTTCAAGGAATATTACATAAAAAGTTATTTCTGTTATTTGTCATTCGATATCTATAATATTAAAGTGCATAAAATGACTTAGTTCATTAAATTATGTTCAAGTGATTATTCATATATATATTCACAATATATATCTCCTACTATTTTTATCAAATCAATAGCCCTAATTATTAATTCAGAAAGAATATCTTTTATACCCTTTCTAGTGACCCAATATCCATATTTTATCATGCATTAGGTCAGTTTTGGCTTTTCTCTTAAAACATGATTATTTACGTAGACAACATTTGTCAATTATATCAATTATATAACATTTGGATAACTTGGTGAAATAATATTTGTTCATATTTATCTAATAAATCTCGCCAAACTCTATGCCTCTAACTTCACAATCCTATTGTGAACCCACTCTTTGTGGATCCAGGGGTTAACGCATTGGACTCATTGGAAGGCATATGATCAACTTAATCTTTAACTTTATGGTTTTGTTAAATTTAAAAGGATCATCATTCCATCATAAGGAGGCGCCCATTTTTTCCTTGAATAAAATACTTTAAATCAATATTAGACAATGGTTTGATTTCCAGGTAGTGAGAGAGTCACAACGGTCTCTCTTAAAACCCTGAACATTACAAGTTCAATGAACTCCCATTTGACAAAATTTCCCCATGTCAGAAAAACAAAGAAAATTTGTATTTTATTACGTGGTTCATAAATAGGAGAATCTCATAATCGTTCGTTTATTTTAAAATTTTGAGTCATTATAGATTTTATCTTGTTTAGAAAGAATGGCATGGGTGTTATATCTAATACATATATCCTTAATCTAAATAAACATGCATCTTTATAAACTACTCTACAAATACATTTAACATATGAGCATATATATGTAAATTGTGATATATTAAATGTGGTTTGTTATGACTTTATCATATGTGATCTTTATTAAGCTAATGACAAAGATCTAGGTCAATCTAAGATGGAAAATAAATATTGGCTAACTATTACATGTCTTCTTTCTTTTATTGCTTCCTTGGATGGCCTCCTTATAAGATTACTCTTCCTTGATCTTCAAATATTCATGTCTTTGTTTACATTACAAGAATGAAATATACAACTAATCTAATGAACTTACAAGAAGAACTCGAGTTACATTCAAGAATTAATAATTACAAGATCGAACGACATGCAAGCCGTATTTAAAAAACCATTAACTTGATGTCATAAGCCATAATCATCCATCATGCTCAATTAAAACATAAGAACATGTTAAAACACATAATATGATCTAAACATTTCATACCAATCATGATCTAATAATAAAAACCAAATATGGCAAAAATCAGAAAATTTGAAATTAAATATAATAACATTAAATCGGAGATTACAGGGCCTCAACAACGTCAAACGCCTTACAGATCAGTCACTGATAGCCTTGGCTATTAGTTTTGTTCATACGGTCGATTCCATACGAAATAGCGTATTCGTTCGCAAAAATTGGACACCAGACACATATTTCTGCAAATCTGATGCGTCTGATTCAGAATCGTAACAAATACGATTCTTATAATAAGGACAAACACAAAAAATGTATATATCAGTAAATATACAGATTATATAATCATCATATGATTATACAACTCTCATAAATATCATATATGCAAAACGTATATATACATACGCATATATAAACAAACTACATATAAAACATATAAAATCGTCTACATAACAGTCATGGTATATTGTATACATGTTATCATAATAAAACCAGTAAACACATAAATGAATTAAACACTTTTCGCAAGTACCTCTGATGCCATTGAAGGGTTTCGTGCATGTAAACGCAACAGCAATGGTAATTAAAATTGTGAAAAACGAGAATTTTTTAAATCCACCGCAGGATCCATGCGAAAAATAGATATTTAATTCATAGATTATATCATTTACCTTAAGAAACTTTACGAATTGGTTGAATAATTGAGATTCAAAGATTGTTCAATCACCACGCCCGTTCTCGCGATCTACGCCCTATCGGTATACACACGAATATTTGAACTCAAGGATTGAATGTGTACTAGCACAAACTCGTTTCTTCTTGCTCTCTCCATCTACTCTCTTGGTTGCTGGGGTTTTAGTAAAAGTATTCCACACAAAATCAGCCACACAAGAGATATTATATAGAGAGTAGAAAAAAAATTATAACTCTTAACTAATTAGGAGTTATTATTAATTTGAAATCCCTATTTGTATAATAATTAAGTCATATTTAATTATTTACCAACTGAATTTAATGATTGATATTAGTAAATTCGAATATCATTATTTATCTAATTAATGACTTAATTAATATTATAAATAATTCGAATTACTTTAATTTAATTTAAATCTAATTTAAATTAAATTATCCTTCAAACATTTTTTGTGTGTGATCCTATAGATTATTATTACGTTGGCAAAAAATTTTAAATCTAATATAAAATCGTAAATAATGAGCGGCATCTAGTAATACATCATTATTAGCCAAGTAATAATAATTGAATCGGTTATCGATTAAACGTTTCATGAATAATGTATAATATAATAAAATCCCTCTAATCATAGTTTAATCCAAATTTCCCTGAACAATGAGTAGACTATCATATCAAATCAACATTTGAGCATGACCACACATTTCATACTCTAGCTCACACAAGAGGCCAATAATATCACTTCTAAAATAGGTGGGTTAAATCCCATCTAGATCATTCATATTTCTCATATGATCTATAATATACCCAATATCCAATTTATCATTACCCGATCAAAGATAACTTTTAATGGAATCAATGTATATTAATTCTCCTATAGAAATATAATGACTTCAGGTTTGAGGACCATTACATCATTATCACTGTGAGAATTACATATGACATAACAGACATGTAGAATCTCACATGGGATTATGCAGCACCATGTACATTTACCAATGCCTGTGTTTTTTACTTTAGTATCATTATACCAATAATCAATGAGATGTGATCGTGAATCAACAAACACACCAATTTTAGTGTAATATTGTTGTCCCTTAATAATAATACTCGAGTAGGGACTTTTAGGAATATTGATACTATTCTCATAATTTTATTTCTAGGTCACGTACTTAGAGATATAGAATTTTATATCATATTCCAAGGACATTTATTAATCTAACATTTATATCACAGTAAATTAAGAAATAACAAATTATACAAGGTATAATCTATAGAACATAAACATTAATCATCCAAATGTCTTAAACTAAAATATCATGGTGTTTTCTCTAGGGCACAAACACTAACATCAAGTGCAATGCCCCTTAATGTTATAATAGGTCTATTATAATGCTTTTATTGCCTATTTTAACAGTAGAAAGTCATTACATAAGGCCATCTATGGGGTAGTGCTTCTATAGAAAGGGTTCGGTATGTTTTTACTTTTACCCAATTGATATCAACCTTAATTTCTAGTTCTCTAAGTTTATCATGAATGTATTAAAGAATCTTAATGTATCTCCAGGACAATACATGCCTTTTGCATGGGGAACATTGGCATGTCTGGATTCCATTAAAAAGAATCACCAATTGAAGATTAACGTTGACTTTGTGAAATAATCTTATAGCCTCAAGAAGTTCATCAATTACAGGGTTCGATTTTCCAATAAAGACACAGGTGCCCCTCAGATTATCAACAATGACATGATGAACGATAGGAACTGGAAGAAGAACTATGTTTTTTCTGAGAAAAAGAAATTGGGGAAAGACGTTGATTAGCTCTTGGAATGTTGGAGCAACACGCATATGCCTCTTTAATATCTTTTCATTTCATGCTCATTCTCTTTTCAAATATATACTTGTTTGAAATTCACTATTTTTCTTGAGACATCCTAGCCATATTTTTACTTCTTTATGTCCTCTTTTCTATGTTATTTTGATGTTTTGCCTTCAAATTAATTTAGATTAAATCTTCAATACTTGAGTGCCTTTTTTTCTTTTTGTTATACTTCATAGATGTAATCTATCAAGATAGTCCTATCACAATTTAATTAATTTTGTGTTCCCATGAGCGAATATAGCGTGTGCTTTTGAATTTGATGATAACGATGCTAACATCAAAGATATTGCCGACAAATATAAAAAAGACTATTGCTAATAGAACTAGAGGCAAATTAGCTTTTTCTTCTCCTGTCAGGATGTCTTACTCAATTTAAAGCTTTTCTTCTGAAACTTTAGAAAGCCCCAAGAGTAATCAGATTGTAGAGATGAGTTCAGGGCAGATGTACGATAAAGGTATATGTTGCATCCTCTCTTTTATGATGTACCTCTTCTTGGATTTGTCTTTGTGAACTTTTTTACTGTTGTGGATTGAACCATGCTTTTTAATTATAAAGTTTAAGCCCCCAACGATTAAAACCTCTTATCATTTATGGTAAAGACATGTTCAATAAAAGATCTCCTGAAGAGATGTCCACAAAAATTGAGTCATCTAAAGCCTTAATATTGTTGACTCCAATTGAAAGGTTACTAACTAAAAAAGTCAGTGTTAAACCCTCTGTTACCACCATTAGTTCAGATGTTCCTATCCCACTATGCTATTCATTCAAATTCCTCAACGTTCGCCCACTTGCTCCCACGGTGTATGGAATCTTTCTGCAAAGGAAGTTGAAGACAATCTTGATGACAGTATTGGGTATTCATTCCACGTATATCTTAACTTGTAGTTCCTCTTTCTATCTTTTATTCAATTCCAATTCTTTTATGTATTATGTCTTTTAATATTGCATATGTACTGCAAAACATTTTATTCGTTCATGAGCTTTGCAATCATAAGATGAAAATGTTTAAAGAACATGAGATGGAGCATAACACTAGTGCTAGAAGTTATATAATACAAAAAGACTCGCTCAAGAAAGCCTAAATGCTATGAAGGATTTGAAGAAAGAATTTAACGATTTTTCTACCAAGGGGCAGTCCATCGAGCAAGATATGAGTTCCAAAGATGAAAATGATTGTCTATCAAAAAATAATAAGGACCAGGGTGAACACTATATTGGAGTACCAAAGAGGAGAATGGAAGTCTCGGGATGTGCTCGAGACTTTCTACATTTATAATAAGGATTTTGCTGATGATATTTTCCCCTTGGATGAATTCAACGACCTTGATGGTGATGATATGAAGATGAAGTAACCAAAAATGATGATCTTGATGATGAGTGATTGAATGCTCATATATTTTTATCATTTTTTTGTCAAGAACTTGTTTTATTTTAGTACTGCGTTGGTTTTGCTAAGTTTAATACATATTCTGCTTTATTGTGGGGGATGTTGGTTTTTTTCTGTTGAACCTATTTAATAATTCGACATGCTTTATATCATGTCGTTATCACTTATGGATTTTCTTTTTATTATTTACCATCTTATTTTTTCGTGCTTGCTCATTAATGTTATTCAACATTTGGCACAAGATCAAATATACATCAATACAGATTCTACATTTGTATGACCGCAAGAAGCGTAAGTAACATTTAATTCCGGAAACACCTGAATGTTACTTGTAAAATTAATGTTTCTATATTCAGTTATAAACCATTGTACCAAAAATATATTGATATATTCTTATTCTGATCGATCATATAATTGAATAAGATATAAGTTGTGATCGTGTATGTTGGCTTCAACATGTCGATTGTACTTGTAACAAGTTATCACAATAGTTCTTATTCTTATCTTTATTTATAGAACTATTGATGTCATTCTTGGACATCATTGTTATATTCAACATATGGAGCTGTGTGTAATTTATGTCACAGTATGTGGGTGCATGAAGTCATAAAGTGGCTAAGAGACCTTTATCCCTCTTGATGCTCATTAAAGTTTTATAATATATGTTTTTAATATGTAAATATATCTTATTATTTTTGTGTCATTTTCATTTTAATAAAGAAAAATGGAATCCTATAAAGTTCTTATGCTAGAGTCGTATGTTTGTTTTTGTTTCATAATAGTGTAACACAAAAGGGTGATCAACCCTTTTGCTTCATACGTAATTTGACAAATTGCTATAATAATTATTCAAATCACATTAAAAGAAAATAGAACAAAGTAGGCATCATACATCACATAATTTATTTACTCCTATCTTTCAATTTATGTTCTTCTGTTTCTTCCATGTGCTTTCATCATTTGCTTCAGTTTTAGGTGTTTTAAGAACAGGACTAGTCTCATGCTTCTTCTTACTTTCAATACTGGTAGTTCATTTGACACTTTTCTTAATTTCATCGCCATCTGCAATTTCTTGCTTGATGATGAGCTCTTCTTTACGGAAATACTTCTCTCAGGCTTTGAACAAGTGTGCATTCACTTTTTGAAGCTGAACTAGAACTTTCTTGCTCATATTTTCTTTGGCTTTATCAATTTGATTTTTCGTTTGAGATGAGCTAGCCTCATAGCGTAGCTCAATTTCCACAGTAGCACAAGGTTTGTTAATTTCATGATATTGGCCAACTAATTCAGAAGCATTTTTAAATGACTTAAGTTTAAGTTCATTTATCTCAATCTTTTCTCTTACTGCAGCCTCTATCTCGTCTTCACATTTCAGCTTATTCTTTAAATATTCATTTCCTTGCCTGACAGACTCTAGGCTAAAAAGCTGCAGTTCTAGCTCTTATTTCCCTATTTCCAATTTCTCACTTACTTTTGATGATCTATTCATTTCCTTAGTGGCACCACTATACTTGTTTTTATGTGAACCATTTCCATGCTCATCTTTTAAATAGTTTCTTTATATTGAGAAAATTTTAAATAAATAGTGGTTAAGATGGGTACCTCAGACTTTGATGCAGATGACTCTCCTTCTTCTAAGTCTATAAAAATATAATATCAATATTCTTCATTATCATTTATTTAACAACTGTACCATCCCAACGTTTTTCATCAACAATATAAGTTTTTCTCTATTATGTCTGTAGTACTTTTTCCATGTCGTTTCTTCTGAAGTGCTTCAAACATGGCTTCGGAGATTTTCCTTTCCAGTTTTTGTTATAGAATGATTGATTTTTACCTTTGAAGTTCATGGGCTTTTTGACCCTTATATTTGAGAACTTTCTTGCCATGTAGGCCATAGATTGATCATCCAACTCATCATGAGTGTAGTATTCATCCTCTTCTAACTCCAGAATGGCTTATTTTTAGGTTCCTTGCATTTCTGTTTATTAGGCTGTATAACTTGAATCTGATATTTAGTTTCATTTTCAATCATTTTCTAATCATTAGCTATCAAGGAACTTAACACATCAACAATGTGTCCTTGATTCAGCTTTAATGATTTTCTCTACATCATTTCCAGTTCATAGGTTTTAAGAACTCCATATAAAACCTTGAAATTTGTTCTTCCTAGATCTCTCCGTTCTCTTATTGCAAAGATCTTTATTTCAAATGATCAAGAAGAGTGAGCAAGAACTTCAAGTTGACCTCATTAGCATCATAGAAATTTTCATGCAACTGCAAGTCATTTATTAGTTTGTTAAACCTCTCAAACACCATAGTAATATCTTCTTTTAGTTTAGCCATAAAATCCTCATATTGTGAGATCATAATTATTTTTGATTTGACCTCACTTCCTTAGTACCTTCACACAAGATCTCTATCTTCTCCCAGATTTGCTTGGCTGACTCACTGTTGATAATGTTATTTTCCATAACATTACCAAGAGACTCAATTAAAATGAGTTGCAAGTCACTATCAAATGAGACCTTCTCCTTCTATGGCTTAGTGTATATGGATGGATCTTTTGGAGCATAATAACCAGGAATAACAAGGAAATCTGTAGTTAATATTTGTGTATTTCCATATTTTCTAGGTAAAGAAGAATGAAAGAATATAAATGAATCTATTTATGATGAACTCAATTAATTTAAAAATTATGATGTTTGGGAACTTTTCGAACCATCTAAGAATGTTTTCATCACTAGTACTAAATGGTTGTTGAAGAAAAAAATTGGTAAATTTGACAATACTCCTAGAATCCGGGTAAAACTTGTGGCTCAAGGATAAAATAAGTGCAGAGGAATTCATTTTGATCAAATATATGCTCTGGTTGTAGGATTGGAATCTATTCAAATGTTACTCTCATTTGTGTGTTACAAGAAAATCAATCTGCATCCAGTAGATGTAAAGAGTGCTTTCATAAATGGATTTTTTAAAATGTTTATGTCAAGCAACCACCTGGATTTGAGAGTGAGAAATTTTGTAATTGTATGTTCTAAGTGAAGAAGGTATTGTAATTATTAAGGCAAGCTTCTCGTTCTTAATATGAAGGCTTAAGTGAATTTACGATAAAAATGGTTTTATTCGAGCTACAAGTGTTAGTGTTTGTACCTTAGAGACAACACTATGATGTTTTAGTTTAAGACAATTGGATTATTAATGTTTATGTTCTATTGATTATTCCCTTTATAATTTATTAATTCTTAATTTTCTACAATAGAAATGTTACATTAATAAATATCCTTGGAATTTGATATGCAATTTTATATCTCTAAGTAAATGACTTAGAAATGAGATTATGAGAATAGTATCAATATTCTCAAAGGTCCCTAGTCGAGTCTTATTATTAAGGGACAAGAATAATGCACTAAGACTAGTGTGTTTATTAACTGATGATCACATCTCATTGATCATAGGTATAGTGATACAAAAGTGAAGAACACAAGAAGATGTATATGTGCATGGTGTTGGACAACCCGATGTGAGATTCTACATGTCTGTTATGCCATAAGTAATTCTCACAACGATAATGATGTAATGATCCTTAGACCTAAAGTCATTATATTTCTATACAGGATTTAATATACACTGATTCCATTAAAAGTTATCCTTGACCGGGTAATGATAAAAGTGGACATTGGGTATATTATGAATCATATGAGAAATATGAATGATCTAGATGAGATTTAACCCTCCTATTTTAGGAGTGATATTATTTGCCTCTTGTGTGATCTAGACAATGAAATGCGTGGTCACGCTGAAATGTTAATTTGATATGATAGTCTACTCATTGATCAAGGAAACTTGGATTAAACTATGATGAAGATGACATGTTACATGCCTCTACTTTAATCTATAATATTTTGTTAAAGGGATTATACTACATTATACATTATTCACGAAAGGTTTAATCGATTACCGGTTCAATTATTATTACTTCAATAGCAATGAAATATTACTAGATGTCGCTCATTCTTTACGATTTTAAATTAGATTTAAAATTCATTGTCAACGTAATAATAATCTATAGGGTCACACACAAAGAATGCTCAAAGGATTATTTAATTTAAATTGGATTTAAATTAAATTAAAGTTGTTCGAATTATTTATAATATTAATTAAGTATGATTTAATTAATTAGATAAATAATGATATTCGAAATTACAAATATCAGTTATGAAATTCAGTTGTTAAATAATTAAGTGTGGCTTAATTATTATACAAATAGGAATTTTGAATTAATAATAACTCCTAATTAGTTAAGAGTTATTATTCTTTTTCTACTCTCTATATAATATCTCTTGTGTGGCTGATTTTGTGTGCGAGGCTTTTACTAAAACCCTAGCCACTAGGAGAGAGGATAGAGAGAGCAAGAAGAAATGAGTTTGTGCTAGTACACATCTAATCCTTGAGTTCAAGCATTCGTGTGGATACTGATAGAGCGTAGATCACGATATCATAATGCGTGGTGATTGAACAATCTTAGGATCTCTGTTATTCAACCAATTTGTAAAGTTTCTTAAAGTAAACAATCTAATCTATGAATTAAATATATGTTTTTTCACATGGATCTTACGGTGGATTTTGAAAATTATGGTTTTTCACATTTTTATTTACTATTTCCGTTTCGTTTATGTGCTTGAAACTCTTCAATGGCATCAGAGCTACTTACGAAAGGTGTTTAATTCATTTATATGTTTACTGGTTTTATGATGATAACATGTATACAATATTCCATGACTGTTATATATGTAATTTTGTATATTTTCCCTGTTATTATGTTTATATATGAGTATGTATGTATATATTTTAAATATATGATATTCATGAGAGTTGTGTAATCATTTGATGATTATATAATCTGTATATATACTGATATATACATGTTTTTTATTTGTTCTTATTATAAAAATCGCATTCGATACAATTTTAAATATATAATCTGTATATATACTGATATATACATATGATTTATATGTATGCGAGTTTGATGTCATTTAGACCTTGTAATCTGCGATTTAATGTTATCAGATTTAATTTCAAATTTTCTGAATTTTAACGAGTTTGTGCTAGTACACATCTAATCCTTGAGTTCATGCATTCGTGTGGATACTGATAGAGCGTAGATCACGATATCAGAATGCGTGGTGATTGAACAATCTTAGGATCTCTATTATTCAACCAATTTGTAAAGTTTCTTAAAGTAAACAATCTAATCTATGAATTAAATATATGTTTTTTCACATGGATCTTATGGTGGATTTTGAAAATTATGGTTTTTCACGTTTTTATTTACTATTTCCGTTTCGTTTATGTGCTTGAAAACCTTCAATGGCATCAGAGCTACTTACGAAAAGTGTTTAATTCATTTATATGTTTACTGGTTTTATGATGATAACATGTATACAATATTCCATGACTGTTATATATGCAATTTTGTATATTTTCCATGTTATTATGTTTATATATGAGTATGTATGTATATAATTTAAATATATGATATTCATGAGAGTTGTGTAATCATCTGATGATTATATAATCTGTATATATAATGATATATACATGTTTTTTATTTGTTCTTATTATAAAAATCGCATTCGATATGATTCTAAATATATAATCTGTATATATACTGATATATACATATGATTTATATGTATGCGAGTTTGATGTCATTTAGACCTTGTAATCTGCGATTTAATGTTATCAGATTTAATTTCAAATTTTCTGAATTTTGCCATATTTGCTTTTTATGATTAGATCATGATGGGTATGATATATTAAGATTATATTATGTGTTTTTACATGTTCTTATGTGTTAATTATGCATGGTGGATGGTTCTGGCTTATGACCTTAGGTTAATGGTTTTGGTTTTTTAAATACGGCTTGCAGGTCATTTAATCCTTTAATTATTAAATCTCGAATGTAACTCGTGTTCTTCTTGTAAGTTCATTAGATTAGTTCTTATATTTCATTCTTATAATATACATGAAGACATGAATATTTGAAGATCAAGGAAGGGTAATCTCACATAGACGCCATCCAAGGAAGCAATACAAGAAAGAAGACATGTAATAGTTAGCTTGTATTTATTTTTTACCTTAGATGGATATAGATTTTTGTCATTAGCTTGATGAAGATCACATAGGATGAAGCTATAACCAACCATATTTATTTATTGTACTTTACATATATGCACATATGATGAATTTATGTGTAGAGTAGTTTATAAAGATGCATGCATAATTAGATTAAGGATGTATGTATTAGATACGACACCCATGCCATGATTTCTAAACAAGATAAAATCTGTAACGACTCAAGATTTTAAAATGAACAAATGATTATGAGATTCTCGTGTTTATGAAACACGAAATAAAATACAAATTTTCTTTATTTCTGACATGGGGCGATTTTGTCAAAAGCGAGTTCATTGAACTTGTAAGGTTGAGAGTTTTAAGTGAGACCGTTGTGACTCCCTCACTACCTGGAAATCAAACCATTGACGAATATTGATTTGAAGAATTTTATTCAGGGAAAAATTGGGAATCTCTTTATGATGGGATCATGATCTTTTAAAATTAATAAAACCCTAAAGTTAGTATTAAGTTGATCAGATGCCTTCCAATGAGTCGAATGTGTTAACCCCTAGATCGACAAGGAGTGGGTTGCCCAAAGCGAAGTACTCTTATCTATCATGGGAGATGTGTTGAAGTATATTGATACTTTTTGACTATTGGGTTTGACTTAACTAAGTTACCACAATAGGATTGTGAACTTAGAGGCATAGAGTTTGGCGAGATTTATTAGATAAATATTAACAAATGTTGTTCCACCAAGCTACCCAAGAGTTATATAATTGATATAATTGACAAATGTTATCTACCTAAATAATCATATTTTAGGAGAAAAGCCAAAGCTGACCTAACCCATGTTGAAATATGGATCTTGGCTCACTAGAAAGGATATAGAAGATATTCTTTTCGAATTAATACTTAGGGCTATTGATTTAATAAAAATAGTGGGAGATATATATTGTGAATATGTATATGAATAATCACTTGAACATAATTTAATGATCATCTATAGACTAATTAATAATTTTATGTATTAAAATATTGTAGATATCAAATGACAAATAACAAAAAAACTTCTCTATGTAATAGTCCTTGAGAAGAAAAGCTGACATGAAATAATTTCCTCAATTGACATGGGAACTTAAGGATTGTCCTCAGGTTCAAGGATGTCACTCAAACCTCTCCCTTATTTCTTCTTGTTGACAATGAAGTATGTGCTGAACAAAATGCTTACCAGAAGCAAATTAATTATGCAACTGGTGTTTCTTGTCTCATGCTCGTAATTATGAGTGCTAAGTTTTAGAAGAAACAAGAGCATAATGATGCCTATGATATGATTGAGCACATTCAAAGGTTGTTTGAAGGATAGGTTTGTCAGAAAGATTTGACAATAATAAGGCACCATATTTTTGCATTAATGGGAGAATGATATCCGGTTGGACCATATGTTCTAAAGATGATAGGTATATGTACCTTGATATATTGGGTTTCAAGAATAGTCTAGAGACTCAGCTTGATTTGATCAAACAATTTTTGAACAACTTTTATTCATAGTTTGTTAAGAATAAAAGGAATGAGATAGACAGAACACTCACTGAGTTGTTAAGCATGTTTATAACTGCTGAAAATAACACGATAAAGGCATGAATTACATCCATATTGATGATGTACACATGGAATGCAAATGGGAAAGGAAAGTGGACAGGCAATATGAAGATTTGATCAAATTCGGTGCCAAACCAAAGTCCAATCCCAAAGGGCTTTTGAAGCATGATAGTAGTTTTGCTAAAGGAGATGATTATCATTTCTATGGAAATAACTGGATGGTTGGAAGTTAAATTGTCGATCTTGTTTGGAAGATCTAAAGAAGAAGACTAGCAATGTGATGGACCCACATTACTAACTAGAAAAAATATGCATAATATTGATTAAACAGCAAAGTACTATAAATAGATAGAATATTAAAGCTGCAAGCCTTAACCACAATCCCCGAATCCATAGGGATGAGTTCGAACAACATCTAACATCTTTTAATACTACAGACCAAAATATCTTAAGTCAAATTTCTACCAAGTTTAAACCCAAAGTTTATAAACATTAGGGAACTACTAGTTCCCCACCTGCTTCAACATTTGACGGTAGGCATACCCCGAATCACCGGAAGTCTTATGCGCGGTTTGCTTGAAACAAACCATCTTTGGGTTTCATTGAAGGGATAACATCAATAAAAATATTAATGAGCAAAACGCTCAGCAAGTGAATAACAGTGAATAACAATGCATCAAATACTCAATAAAACGATAACAGAAGAGAATCAATAAAATGAAATCTCAAATAAAAGATCAAGTTTTTAATAAGTGATTGGAATTGGAAATCTCACGGCGCTATGAGCGATGAGGGGTGATCAGCCGACATCAAAGCTCTGAACCGCATAAAAAGTGATTCACAATTATTGAGGATCTTCGACATACATTGGCCATATAAAACCATCAGGCTCCCTGCTACTGATGTTTAACAGTGACTCACACCTCAGTCTTAACTGAACATACCATACAATTCCTTTTATTCAATTTATTTTAATTTCATAGGGTTCTTGATCAAGGACAAGATAAGAACGGTTGGTGTTGTCAAGGTTTAAGTGACAAGTTTTCTAAAATTAAGGAATGTTATTAAGATCAGGGTTCCCAAAGAAATAATTCAAATTTATGAGGGGTTTATTGTTCACATGATATGTTAAGGGACTATTGTAGGGTATCCATAAGGGTATAAGGTAACATGTGATGAAAAGAGGTCAACTTAAGTATGAAAGCGATTAACTAATCCAAGATCTAATGATTAGGTGAAGTCAGGGACTGTTTAATTCGATTAAAACTATGGTCATGCATTCACATGGTATTAATCTTAAAAACAGAATTATAGGGGTAAGTTGAGAGTTCACTTTCCTGGACTACACTTACTGAGCACTTGTATTGAATCGTCTATGGGCTCCTTTCGTGGCCTCCTACTTGAACCTATAATAAATAGTATCCTCGTCAGAACTCTTGCTAACTACCCTTTCGCGAATACTATATATATACATATATACACATATATATACACACACACACTAATATTCTACTAATTACAAGTAATATATGCATCATATAAACCACATAACACATAGTAAAAAATGGCATGGCAATTTATCACTTAATTAATAGTACATACCTAGAGTCTATTTACCACCTTAGTCACTTAAGCAATTAACCATATAATATAAAAATATCATTACCAATACTCCTAATTCTCCTTTATAGACGTCAACTCAACCTAGATTTAGTAAGGCACACTTGTGCCTCACTTTAAAATACTCACAAATGCAATTCACACTACTTAACTTACCCGAATATACACCTTGGCACCACTTGTGTGCCTTGGCAAAAGAATACTCTTCTACTTGGGGCCTTTTCCCAATCTGACTCTCACTAACTTATGTGAATTTAATATAACGTTTATAATTTATTTTACATCAAGGCCTAACTTCAAAGACACACAAAAGGAATGCACTCCTCTAAGGTTTCCAAAGGAAACTCTAATGGTGACTCTCGGGTGTTTTGGTGAAAATAAGGGTATCTCCACCTTGGGCCTTCACTCCAAACCAAATCTCTAAGGTTATTAAGACTCTAAACTGACTTTCAAAGTTGGAATGACTTAAAGGCCTCACTCACGCCTCCCTAGGCCTTAAGGGGAAGTTGACACAAATCTGCCTCCCCTAATTTTCAAACTGCCCTGTTATTGCCAACTTAAAACTCATTTATCTAGTTCAATTACTGGTTTTAATGAGTTCATCAGCTTTCTAAACTTTATTACATCAATTTAGACCAAGGCCCCATGAAGGCCTAACCTATGACATAGTTATTATTGACCAAAAGTCAACTTTACTCAATTGTGCCCTGTTCTGAGCTGCTCTCCGGTGTTTGTGTGTGTGAACCTAACCAAATGCAAGTTTTTTTTCAATCTAAAGCTATTGGACTCAAGTATGAATCAAGTCCCAACTCTGGGAATACCAAGGCCTTACTAAAACTCACCTAAAATGACCTAAACATTGAGTACAAAATTATACCCTCATAAGACCAATACGAATCCTTCCACCTTAACTCCCTACATTACACCAAAATCAATCAATAATCAACCAAGGAAAGTCCTAACATACACAAAAATCTGCTTACTAACAACTTATAAAGTCCATTTGCAATTTATTTAGCATGAAGATCACTTATAAAGACAAGCAAAGTAACACATCATAAGACAACCATCACTTAGCATTTTAAAGCAAAAATTCGAAGTAATTATGCATGGTAACATCATGACACCTACTGACCATGAGCTCATATCATCATATATAATCTAAACTAGCATTTTATCAAAGGAATCATGTCATGAAACTCATAAAAAAAATCAATTATCAAAAGGTTAAAAGAACACCTATATTGGCAATATCACATCTTCGAGTTTTTAAGCAAAATTGAATCTTTATATATCCAAAGTAATTACTTGATATCTACTGAATATAATCACTTATCATCATGGAATACTTCATCTAGCATTTTTATAACAAAAACCATAGCATGCATCTCATAAAAGCCTACTACCAAAGCACAAAATCAACAAGTATGGTTTCTATTTCGAAAACCACTTATAAACCAACATGTAAGTACTAAATCCTACATGCAAGTGCTAAATCCTACGTGAAAGTTCTAAAATTAATGTATCTTGAAGGAAAAATGGCATGAAATAGTTTAAACTTGATAAAACAACATTTGTAAAGAACAAGACTTTCAAAAACAACATGCATGATCATTTTTTTATAAAAACTACCCAAGATCAACACTATAAACATTCAGCTCTTAAGAAATCATTGCCAAATGTTTGTGAACAAGATTATGACTTATCAAAATAGAAGTTTAACACCTCTCCAAGATCACATATTGCTCATTTCTATAAGCCATCATGGTTGAAACCTTTAGTTCACAAGAACTAAGGTCTTAACTTCAGCTTTATTAACATGCACCCACAAAACTAACCTTAAAATGAAGATACTCCTCTAGGTGATGAAGGTCTTGGCTTGACTAGCTTGAGAAGTGAAAGAAAATGAAAATAAGTGAAGAAAAATGGCAAGAGTTAGGTGGAGGTGTGCTTCGGCCGAAAGGGAGAGAGGAGAAGAGAGAGTGAGGTGTTTGAGTGAGTGTGATGTGAAATGAGAGCATTTCCTTGGTTTTGATACTTTGATTTGATTAAAAGTGGTAGTGGAATGGAGAAATTACACAAATGTCCCTTTTTCTAGTTGTGACAAAAATTGCATGCAAGGTCAAAGGAGTAAACTAGCAAGTTAGCGGGCTTGGAAGTTACGATCTTAGCCTTGGACTCTATTATAAGCTAAAATGCATACAAGGGTGTACTAGTAATATTTTAATTAATAATAGTATGATTAAAAAGATTGGATTTTAGTAAATAAAATACAACTCCGTAAATCAGAAAATTAATATCATAAATACTATGAGATTTTAGAAGTTTTAAAAAATTGTTTTGAAACATTTTGAACAAAAATATATTTTAAAAAAATTTTCTAAAATTAATACTCTGATATATAAGCCACATAAAAAATGATTAACAACTCTAAGCCACATAAGAAAATGCAAGTAATTTGATTCTAAGCCGTTATCATAAGAATTATCATTTATTGTCTTATCACAACTTTTATTATCCAGTCATGATAAACTTAAACATTAATTAATTGCCTAATGAAATTTTCTTCCGTACGCTTATAAATAATCTAACAATGTTCGCAATGCCATTCACCAAAGACTGTATAAGAATGCATTGAATTCACATAATTTCTGACATCTATTACACGAAAAATCATATAGTGGAAAAAATGGAATATTATATTACATTCATATCAAATATTTACAGGCGTTACAACCTTCCCCGCTTAAACGATTTTGTCCCCGAAATCTAAACAAAGAGATGAGGATACCTATCTAACATATCACTTTTTAATTCCCATGTTGACTCTTCAACTTTGGGATTTCTCCACAAAACTTTAACTAAAGTAACTATTTTATTCTTTAACACTTTATCTTTTCTATCTAAAATGCTAATCGGCTGCTTGACATAAGAAAAATTTAGCTCAATCTCTACTAGTTCATTCTCTATGATTCATTTGATGTCAAGGTTGAACTTCTTAAGCAATAATACGTGAAAAATATTGTGAATGTGCTCCATTTGAGGTGGTAAGTCCAAATCGTACGCCACTTTTCCAACTTTACCCAAAATCTCAAAAGGTCTGATAAATCTTGGACTCAATTTTCCTTTCTTTCTAAGTCTAGCTATCCCTTTTCGGGGTGATACTCTCAATATACTTTCGTCCTTTCTTTCTGGATCAACATACTTTTGTTGTATATCCTGAGCCGCAATAAATCGATTTCGAATCAAATCTATCGCTTATTTCATTTTCTGAATCCGTTCAGGGCTAATTACCTTTCACACTCCCACTTCATCCCAAATATAGGTGATCTACACATCCTTCCATAAAGAGCTTCATACGGAGGAATTCCAATATTGGCATGAAAGCTATTGTTATACGAAAACTAAGGGTATCTCTAAGAGTTGAATTAGTCCACTCGGTTTCTGATATTCGCCTTTTACTCTTTGACAAGTGTAGTAACTACTAATCCATTGAGCAATCCCCTTCTTCAAATATGGCCGCCAAAAGTTTTGTTTCAAATCTTGGTACATTTTTATGCTTCCCGGGTGAATTAAAAATTCCGAGTTGTGAGCATCCTTCAAAATCTCATTCTTCAATTCTTGCACATTCAGTATCCAAATTCTTGATGAAAATCATAGAATTCCTCGGTTGTCTTTTTGAGTGCAAGTCTCTTCTCCGGTCAGCTCATTCATCCTTTGATTCATCACTTCTTCTTGGCACTTCTTAATCTTTCCTAATAATTATGATTGAAAAGTTATTATACAAATCACTTTTGTAGGCGCACTTGGGGCTTGAATCTCCAATTCCCATCTTCTCGAATTCTTTTGATAACTCTTGAGCCATAGTCAACATATTTAATCTCTTCTTGCAACTTAAAGCATCTGCTACTACGTTCGCTTTCCCGAAATGATAATTGATCATGTAATTGTAGTCCTTAAGCAATTCCAACCATCTTCGTTGCCTCATGTTTAATTCCTTTTGAGTGAAACTGTACTTCAGGCTCTTGTGATCCGTATATCTCTCGTATTTCTCTCCATATAAGTAATGTCTACACAGCTTCAAAGAAAACACAATTGTAGCCAACTCTAAGTCATGAGTTGGGTACCTTTGCTCGTGAGACTTAAGTTGTCTTGACGCGTAGGCTATCACCATCCCGTGTTGCATTAAAACACATCCCAATCCTTTATGTGACGCATCACTGAATATTACAAAGTTTACTTGGTCGTCTAGAAGGGGTAATACTGGAGCAGCGACTAACTTCTACTTCAATTCTTGAAAACTCTTCTCACAACTCCTCGTCCATTCAAACTTCTCATTCTTTCAGGTCAATTTTGTCAATGATACCATAATCTTTGAGAAATCCTTCACAAATCTTCAATAATATCCGGCCAATCCCATGAAACATCTGACTTTAGTGAGGTCTTTGGCCTTTCCCAATTTATAACAACTTCTATCTTCGCTGGATCAACTCGAATACCTTAATTTCCGACAATCTGCCCTAGAAATTGAACTTTTCGCAGCCTGAATTCATACTTTGAAAACTTGGCATATAACTTCTCCTTCGTTAAGTCTCCAAAGCTAGTCTCAGATGTTCAACATGTTCTTCCTCGGTCATTGAGTATATTAGAATGCCGTCGATAAACACAATGACAAACTTGTCCAAATACTCCTTGAACACTCAGTTCATCAGATCCATAAAGGTGGCTGGCGCATTTGTTAATCTAAATGCCATGACTAGAAACTTGTAATGTCTGTATCATGTTCTAAAAGCAGTCTTTGATATGTCTTCCGGCTTAATCATCAACTAGTGATATCCTGATCGTAAGTCAATCTTCAAGAAGTAAGTTGCTCTCTTAAGTTGATCAAATATATTATCAATACGAGGTAAAGGGTACCTATTCTTAATTGTTAACTTGTTCAATTCTCTATAGTCGATGCACAGTCTTATACTTCCATCTTTCCTTTTCACAAATAGAACTGGAGAACCCCACGGAGATACACTCGGCCTTATAACTCCTTTTTCCAATAACCCTTATAGTTGTTTGACCAATTCCTTCATTTCTTCTGGTGCCATATAATAAGGTCCCTTCGATATAGGTTTCATACAGGGCACTAAGTCGATAGAAAATTCAATTTGAATGTTCGGCGGCAATCCAGGATGTTTGTCAGGAAATACATTAGGAAATTCGTTAACTATCGGGATACTTTCTATATTCGGCATCTCCTTAGATCTATCAAATACATGAGCAAAATACCCTTCACACCCTTGTCTTAATAACTGTTTGGTTTGAATCATTGTCAAAATTATTTTAACTTGTTTCTTCCCTATAAACTCTACTTTCTTTCCTTGAGCGGACTTAAGAATCACTTTCTTATTCTCCTAACCAATACATTCCTAATATAACATCAAATTCTCCTAGTTGATAAGGTATAAGGAAAGCAGGGGAACTATAGCCTGAAATCTCTACTTTACACGGGGTCAAATACATTTAACATATATTTGTTCTCGATTAGCCAAAATGATAGATAAGGGTTCAACTAATAGTTCAATTTCACAATTCAACATGCCAACAAAAGATTCAGATATGAAAGATCTAGTAGCTCCGGAATCAAATAGAACTTTAGCATTGATGTTGTTGACAGAAAGCGTACCTGTCACAACTTCAGAACTCTGAACAACGTCCTTGATATTCATGTTGAATGTCCTGGCCTGAGTAGGAATTTCTCTGTAGTTTTGTTTATTCAACTTGTAAAGCAACTGTAAGGTATTCAAAGCTCCACAGAGTTATCAATCTGATATATATATATGGTATATATATATCTGGTGGATACTTTCAAATCAACCAGAAAGTTTTAAAGCCTGTGTTTTATTACTTAGTGTTTTGATTTCTATTACTCTTTCATTCCGCATTATTGCAAATCAAACACTATTATATATATATTAAGTTAGAACAATTTTAAAATCTCAAAAAGTAGCCAGAATTACATTCAACCCCCTTTCTGTAATTCTTGTTGTATTGTTAGGATAAAACATTATGTCTGGAAGCCTAGCACCCAAACTTGCAACAAAGTCTTTTTTAATTTCACCAATTTCATTCTATATGGTGTCCACATCCTGCCTTTGTTAAAGAGCTTGAATTTTGTGCAATTATAGAGATTCCAAGTGAGCTTTAAGTAAACTTTTGGTGATGGCACTAGTAGATGCTTGAATTGTTATTCGGGTGTCATAAAAAAGCTTTAATAGTGTATACTGGAGATGTATGTAATAACATTCCTTGTGCATCATCCATGATGGAGGTTTTGCATCTCCCCTTATGCTCATGCCTTTTATTTCATCATACTCACTATCGTCCCCAAATGATTCTTCAACATATTCAAAAACATCACCAACTGTGGAGGGCATGGCAGTGATTGCATCCCTGGCCCTTTGCATGGAAGCAGGTATATGCCCTAAATTTAGAATTCTCTCAGAAGCCACATTATCTTGTTCAGCTAGAACTTGATAAGCTGAAACAGGGTGAGTAACTGCCTCAGGTTCATAAGAAACAGTGTGTAAAATAACTTGATAATCTTGCTGAAATAGATATTTCTTTTCAGCTTCATTGGCATCCCTTAATTCAATAACAATGGGTTCTTCCCATTATGAAGAACCTTCTTTTCTCTCATTATCTCTCTGCTTTTGCATCAAGGATCCCCTTGGCTCCCCACCCTCATACCCTCACCTTCACCTACTAAGGTGGGACTCCACTCACTCACTTTTGCCAAATTGGAAGAAATAACTTACATATTTTCACTCTTTTCCTCTCCTTTTTCCTGAGAGAAACTCAGCCTCTCACTCTGTTCACTACCTTCCCTCAATCCTAAGAGTGATTGTACAAGTACTAGATCATCTGCACATGTAAATAATTTTGAAAATTGAAGTGGTGCAGTTATGTTCAATGGATGAGAAACATCCGTCGAGGTAGTACTTGAGAGTTTCAATGAATGACTGCTATTCAACACATCCATATAGATACAATCACTAGTTGATGGATGAAAAATATCCGTCGAAATAGTAGAAATGACAGAGTAAGGAGTTGAAACTATTGTAGAATCTGTGGTAATTGATTTTGGATTTTTCACAGATTGCTCAGTAGAATCAGAAAGAAATGGCAAGTGAGCCAACAAATAATCTAAAAGATGATGATCATTTGCTGTAGATTTTGGCTTCTCTATGAGTGTTAAAGATGGAAAATCAGAAATTGATGTGTGAATCATGTCCACATCAAAAGAATTTGGTGAGTTTGGAGTGTAAGGTGCTTCTATTATTAAACCGTGACTCCGCATTTACAAGAGTCACATCAACCTGACTTTGAGACTTTCACTGTAGTTTGCATAGTGTGTGCACCCTGTGTATCCCCAAGCGTTTTAAATTTTTTCTTTCTAGCATAAGTTTAGGGTGAGCTTGTGTGCCTAACCCTCTTGGAATATGCTCTTGGTTGAGAGCTTATTTCAATAGTGATATCCTTTTGGGAGGATGAAAATAGTAATGAGCTTACATCATTATTAAGCACTACAGTTTGTTGGGAAACTGCAGTGTGTATAGGTTGGGTTACACACACCTCTCCCTCCTTATTCTTAGGAATTCTTTTATTTTCACCCTGTCCCTCACCAGACTTACTTCCCTTCACACTACCCTCTTGTTTCTTAGTGGATGTTATAACTAGCTTATTTTGAGAGAAACTAGAGGGAGCTTTCTTTGACTTGGATTTTGAAATTCTTGGTTTTGTAGCATGGGTAGGCACTTGTTTGGTCACTATCACAGGTGTCATGACCACAGTTGAATGTAAAGAAATATGTGGTTGCGAAGTAGTAGGGACATAAATATTTACCTCACTTACCTGAGGTTATTCCATGATTGGCATGTAAACAAGGGGAACATCCTTCTGGTGATTTTCCATGTTCAAGTTAGCAATAATTCTTTTCTTTTGGACCCAACAATCTAACTTGTTTGTTGGGTTCTCAATTGAGAGATTCTCAGAAACAAAATTAGCTAACATTATTAAGAATCTGGGATAATAGATGTTCTTAAACCTCTTCTTTATATCTCCTAACTTACTCCCTAATTCATACATGACTGAAGTGCTGAAATTAAATACTTATCACTTAAAAGAATGTAAAGCATGTAATCAAGTCAGTAAGTTACAGCATCAAAATTGCTAACTTTGCCTGAAAACACCTTAATAAAAGAATCACATAGAAAACTTCATTCTTTCCTAAGACCTATTCTCCTAACATCACATAACTGAGTAGCATTAAGAGCATAACCTATAGAAACTAGCATTGTACTCACATCGGTGTCTGTGTGTGGAGCAAGTGTGTTATTCTCAGGAAGTTTAAAGCACTTTTCCATTGTATCATAGTTAATACAGTGTTCATTACCCTTGAAAGTGAAGGTAATGGTTTAATCCTTTGAGTTGAACACTGCTGTAGTCCAAATTTCCTCGATAACTTAACAGTAATGGTTGGAGACTCAAGCATTGCATAACTCAGTTAACAGTTCGGGATGAAGTCCATCATTTTGTGATAGTCTTCAGATGCTGGAATTTGCTTGTTCACCAAAGCCACGAAGTTGTTCTTTCATAAACGTACCCAGTTTAGGACATGATTTTGACTATGAGTGTCATTGTTGTGATTGAAATTAGTTGCAGAAAGGGAGTATTTGCTTTTGGAGAAGAAGAGGGTTAGAAGAATTGCTTGAGAAAGATAAAAGTAAAAATAGAACTGAAATAAGCTTTTGTACTTACTCAGAAATAAATTGTCGAAAATTAAAAAGTAAAATAAAGTAGTAAATCAAATTAGCCCAAAATAGCCATTTTAAAACAACGAAATCTGTCAGAATTCTAAAATTATCCGTTGAAATATATATACATGCTGTAAGTAATTTCGACGGATAATGCTCAAAATTAATGTTTAAGATTGAGAGCAATTTGAGGATAAAAGTACAAGTACCCAGAGTACTATATGATACTCCGACGGATAATGAGATTCAACGGATGTTCATTTTCAACAGATAATGAACATCTGTTGAGATATAAATTCGAACTTAGCCGAAATTTTATCTTTTAACTGGAAGCATCAAATTTTGTTCTATCTGCAATTCAATTTGCTTAGACATTAAAATAAATTAAGAGTAATTAAGCATACCTAACTCACTTACCAACTTAGTTAAGGTGGATTCATCAAGTGGCTTGGTAAAGATTTCTGCAAGTTGCCTCTCACTTGGAATAAAATGAAGTTCCATAGTACCATTCATGATATGTTATCTAATGAAGTGGTACTTTATGTTAATGTGCTTGATCCTTGAATGCTATAATGGATTTCAGTAATTACAATGGCACTTGTACTATCACTTATTCACCTGTAGACCATAGTCCAACATTTGATTTTTTATCCATAAAATATGTGCACAACAACTACCAGCATCAATATATTTAGCCGCAGCTATAGAGGTAGAGACTAAATTTTGCTTTTTACTGAACTAGGATACTAGCTTATTTCCTAGAAATTGATAGGTTCATGTTGTACTTTTTCTATCAATTTTGCAACCTGCATAATCTACATCTAAATAACCAGAATCTCTAGGATACTGAATGCCAAGTTTTGGAGTTCTTTTGTGATATCTGAAAATTCTCTTAATAGCTACTAAATGAGATTCTCTAGAATCATCTTGAAATCTAGCACAGAGACAAGTAGTAAACATTATATATGGCCTACTAGCTGTTAAATATAAAAGTGGGCCAGCCATGCCTCTATAACTTGAAATATCCACATATTTTTTAGTAGTGTTTAATTCAAGTTAGTTGTAGTGGCAATGAGAGTTTTTGCGGATGTGCAATCCATTAAGTCAAACTATTTCAAAAGATAATAAATATATTTGATTTGACTAATGAATATGTCATCACTAACTTGATTAACTTGCAAACCGAGAAAGTAAGTTACTTCTCCCATCATGGTTATTTCCTATTTAATTTGCATTAATTTGACAAACTTTTTGCAAAGTTTTTCACCTGTAGAGCCAAATATAATATCATCTACATAAATTTGAACAAGTATACTAGAGTCATTAACATTTCTACAATATAAAATTTTCTCAACAGTACCTCTTGTGAAATGATTTTTTAAGAGGAACTTTGACAAAGTGTCATATTAGGCTCAAGGTGCTTGCTTCAGTCCATAAAGTGCCCTCAAAAGATAGTAGACATATTCTGGAAACTTTGGATCTTCAAAACAGGAGGCTGACTAACATAAACTTCCTCCTCCAAATCTCCATTTATAAAGGCTTTCTTGACATCCATTTGATAGACCTTGAAATTGGCATGGGCTAAGATAATTCTGATGGCTTCAAGTTGTGCAACAGGAGCAAAAGGTTCATTAAAATCTATTCCTTCTTGTTGGAAATAGCCCTTAGTAACAAATCTAGCTTTGTTTCTGACTATTATGACATTTTTATCCATCTTGCTTCTGAATACCCACTTGGTGTCAATAAGATTCTTTCCTTTAGGCTTGGATACCAGCTTCCAAACTTTATTCCTTTCAAATTAGTTTAGCTCGTCTTGCATAGCTAAAACCCAATCAGGATTTAATAAAGCTTCTTCTACCAGTATAGCTTCTTCTTGAATTTCTTTTCTTATTTGCACTCTTGAGGATGCATCCCAATAATTAGTTTAAAAGGGTGATCTCTAGTCTATTTTCTCTGTTGTGGTTTATTAGCTCTAGATGAAGAGGCCTTATAGTTGTCTTGATGTGTGATTGAATTTGGATTAGAAGAAATTTCCCTTGAGTTTGTTGATCATTTACTTGTAGTTGGGGTTCTTTCGGATTGTGATCTGTATTGGCTTTCAATTTCTATTGATGGTTCAACGGATGTTGATATTTGCCGTTCAACAGATGATGTAGATTGTTTTTCAACAGATGATGCACTTGATCTTTCGACGGATGTTGAATTGTATGCTTCATTAATTGTAGATTTTTCTGTATTATCCTTAGACATTACTTCTTGATCACCTTCATCATCACTATCATCACAAATCATCTCAATATTATCAAATTTGAGGCTTTCATGGAAATCTCCATCTTGCAGTCCGTAAATCTTTTTATCATCAAACACAACATGTACAGATTCCATAACAATGTTGGTTGTGAGATTGTAGACTCTGTATGCTGTTCTAACTGCATATCCAATAAAAATTCCCGCATCCGCTTTGGCGTCAAACTTTTCATGTTGATTAGTTTGATTCCTTAAGATATATCATTTTCATCCAAAGACATGAAGAAAGTTTAATGTTAGATTCTTATTCTTGAACAATTAGTAGGGTGTCATGCATTTTACTTGATTAACCAAAGAAATAACCTGAATGTAGCATGCAGTATTTACAGGTTCTGCCCAAAAATTTGTTAGTAAGTTTAATTTTTCTAGCATTGTTCTTGAAGCTTCAATAAGAGATCTATTTTTCCTTTCCACCACTCCATTTGGATGTGGGGTTCTTTACTGCTGAAAACTCATGCATGACCCCATTCTCTTCAAAAAATAATCTCATAACAGAATTCTTGAAATCAATTCCATTGTCACTCCTGATTTTTCTTACTTTGAAATTATTATGATTGTTTACTTGTCTTATGTGATTGATGATGATTTAACTAGCTTCATCTATGTATTTGAGAATATATGTCCAAGAGAACTTTGAGAAATCATCCACAATTACTAGGCAGTATCTTTTCCTTGAGATGGACAATATATTGACTGGTCCAAATAAATCCATGTGCAGTAGTTGTAGAGGTTCTTCAATTATTGAATTAAGCTTCTTTTTGAATGAGGCCTTGATATGTTTTCCTTTTTGACATGCATCACATAATCCATCCTTTGAGAATTCCACTTGTGGAATGCCTCCTACCAAATCATTCCTAACTAGCTCATTCATAGTCTTGAAGTTAAGGTGGGACAGTTTCTTGTGCCATAGCCAACTATCATCCTGACTTGCTTTGCTAAATTTACAAGTAAAAGATTCTGTATTTGATGAATTGATGTCAGCTAGATACACATTTCCTTTTCTAACATTTTTTGTGTGTGATCTTATAGATTATTATTACGTTGGCAACAAATTTATGATCCAAGTAATAATAATTGAATCAGTGATCGATTAAACCTTTCATGAATAATGTATTTTATGATCCAACCATATTAATGTCAGCATTTATTTGTTTGGGTGACATTTTAGAAATTTCAGAAAAAAATATATATTTTGATAAAATTATTTAATATGAATATATCACTAATATATATATATATATAAATATATATATATATATTGTCATCCATACGGTTGATTCAATGAAAAATATTTTTAAAATAATCGAAACACAATTAAAGACTAAACACTAATTTGTTGAACAAGTCAAGCTCATGCTTACTGTAAAATGACAAACCAAATAAAATTATTTTGATGTGTAACTTTGGTTATATCAATAATATATATATATATGCATCTATACGGTTGCTTCGACGAAAAGTATTTTTAAAATAATCGAAACACAAATTCAGAACTTAACACTAGTTAGTTTTACAAGTTCAACTCATGCTTGACTGTTAAAATGACAAACCAAATAAAATTATTTTGAAAAGTAACTTTGGTTATATCACTATTATATATATATATATATATAAATATATATATATATAAATAAATTGACATCCATACGGTTGGATCATCGAAAAATATTTTTAAAATAATCGAAACACCAATTCAGGCTTAAACAGTTGTTAGCTGTACTAGGTTTGACTTTTAAAATGACAATCGAGATAAAACAATTTTGATATAAAATATTGGTTATATCACTAATATATATATTTATATATATATTTATAGACATCCATACGGTTGTATCGTCGAAAAATATTTTTAAAATAATCAAAATACCAAACCAGGATTAAATAGTAGTTAGCTGTCCTAATCAAACTCAAGCTTGACTGTTAAAATGATAAACCAGATAAAATGATTTTGATATAAAATTTTGATTATATAACTAATATATATCTATTGACATCCATACGGTTGGATCGTCGAAATATATTTTTAAAATAATCGAAACACCAATTCAGGATTAAATAGTAGTTAGTTGTAGTAGTCAAACTGATGTTTGACTGTTTAAATGGTAAATCAGATAAAATAATTTTGATATAAAATTTTGGTTATATCACTAACATATATATTTATTGACATCCATACGGTTGGATCGTCGGAAAATATTTTTAAAATAATCGATACACCAATTCAGGATTAAACAGTAGTTAGCTGTACTAATCAAACTGATGCTTGACTGTAACGACCGGGAAATTAACGTTGAATTATATCATATTTAAAATAAAATATGTGGATTAATATGTCATTTATATGTGATTAAATGTATTGAGTCATTAAACCATAACTGCTATGTGTTACGTGTTATCTGTTTTGATCCAAACGTGTTTTGGATATTTATTGAGTATTTTATTGCAAGTTAGATATCTTATATCAAAACCCGTACATCTCAAAACCATATTTTAAAAGCCCGTATTTCAAACTAAATCATTGGCCCTATTTTGGCAAAAATGCCCTATACCATATCGCTATTCTGAACCCCTAGACATTTTATAAATTGACCTTTTTCGCGAAAAACGACTTTTCCGGGCCCCTTCGGGTACCAAAAACCCCACAAAAATCACATTTTTATTTTTATATGATCATGAAATTATCATATATCATTTTTCTTTGCATTTCTGTAATATTCACAATTTTTGGGAATTTTTAGCATTAATTTTAAATTTATTGGATATTTAAAAATTCAATATTAATACCCAAAAATTATAAAAATTGGGGCCAAATATTTTTATTAGGAGCGTAATTAGACCCTTCATTTTATTTAGGGTATTGTTTTCATAAATATAAATACCTGATTTACTGTTAATTTTTCAATTAATTATAATTAAAAATCAGAAAAATAAAAAAAGAAAATTCAGAAGAGGAATTAGGGTTTGTGTTGGTGAAGAACAAGTAGAGAATCAAAGCTGATTTTGAAGGTGATTTCGGAGTCCAAATTAGTCATGTGAGTACTCGTTTTGAAGCTTATGATCTCTAGTTTTCGATTATGTAGTTGTTTTTTGTGTTTGATTGATCGAATAGAAATTCATATTTTCGGGTTTTAATCTTGAATTCGGGTTTGATTTTCTGGTTATTGTTTGATGTTATGATAAGTACGAGTGTTTAGATCGTCGTTTTTCCTATCGATTAGTATCGGGTTTGCTGGGTTTCGTGTTAAATTCGTGCTCGCCGGAAAACGACGTCGCCGCCGCCGTTCCTTATGTTCCCGACATCGTGCTCGTTGAACGAAGAAGGAGATGGACGAGGGAAGATGCTGGGCTTGATTATCGAACGAAAACACAGCAGAACGAGCCTGGAATCGTGTTGGTTGCTCTTCATTTTGGTTCGCCGGAAAAAGAGGCCGCTGGTGTCGGGTTCCGTCCGGCCGACCTTGTTCTTGATCAACCCGGGTTCGACCCGGTTTGCAACCCGGAAACGACCCGGGTTTAATCCTAAAAACCCAAACCATGACTGCTATTTTGTGTTTCTGGATTTTTATTTATTTATTTTATTTTCTAAAAATTAGAAATTAGTTTTAATAATTCTAATAATTAGCTAAAAATCAGATTTAAATTCTGAAAAATAATATTATAAACTTCTGAATAATTTTATTAAATTATAAATTCGAATGTAATTATTTAATTAATTATTTAATTATTTATCTAATTATTTATTAGTTATCTAATTAATTAATAATTAGGTAATTAATTAATAATTAGGTAATTAATTAATAGATAAGGATTAAATGATATGATTAATAATTCGATAATTAGTTAATATTACGAATAGTGATTCGATAATGAGAATTATTATTCGAGCGTTAGTTATTCAAATAATATTGCAGTAATTGTTCATATCGTATAATTAAATACCGATAATTAATTGATTAACGAATCGTTTAAATTCCAATAATAATATATTAATTCGGTATTATTCGAGAATAGTGCGTAGCTCGTATTTATACGAGTGATTAATGGTTGAGTTGGTTTATAATTCGAGTAATTCGTAGTTATTCGATAAATAGCGTATTAGTTAATTAAATCGATTGATGATTTATAAATAATCGATCTAATCAGATAAATAATGATGAGTTGTAAATATTTGTAATAAATTGTGATTAATCCTAATAATTAGGGATTAATTATTTTAAATTAGTAAATAATTATCTATTAATTATTTATTAGTTATTTATTTATTAAATATTTAAAAAGTGATTAATTATTTCGATAATTAATCACATAATTTTCGATAAATCATAACTTCTTCATTTTAACTCCAAAAATTATAGAGAAATTATTTTTGACTTTGATTTTTCTTAAATAATTATTTAAAAATTATTTTGGGATTTAAAAATTAGCAATAATTATTTATATTGAATAATAAATTGAATTATCAGTGTTTAATTGATAATTATTTAAAAATGAATTATTTTCACTAAAAATAATATGAAGACCTAATTTCTTCTCGAAATTAGTTGACTTTATTGATCGCTTGATTATTAGTCGAAATGCGTGCCGAGACGAGTTCGAAAAATTCCGGAAAAATGGGAAATAAAGCAGAAGGTGATCAACGGAGCAATCAGCGAATCGATTTCGATTCTAAAAATTATTTTAACTATAAAAATGATTATGCGCTTATGTGCTTATGTGTATTATGTGGTTAATCCAGTTTTACTTGCTTATATGTAATATTCGAGTTGATTATAAATGTATGGGTAAATAGTAGGAACAAAATAAAGTCAATTTAAGGTGCAACCGAAGTACAAAATGACTTAACCAATCTATTTTGCTAACAGAAACTAAGCTAGCAAGGCAGGTCAAGTAGGGGATAGACGGAAGTGATTTAATTGCAGTAAGTCGCACAGAAGGCAAGTTTCTCCCCTATTCTATTTTCCAGAATAGTGATATTCTCTTCAGATTCTTATTATATTTGCATTACTTTAATTCCTTTATTCATATCTCAGTTCGATTCTTGAATTATTCTTTTCATTCGAATTTATTATTCATATTCCAATTATTACTCACAATTATTGATATATTCTGGTGATTAGAATATATCGAAGTATACCGATTGTTCCGGTTGCTATTCCAGGGACTGGATAATATTACTTTTGGGGATTAAGTTTACTTAATCCTAAGGACCGTGACATAACTGGATCCTTGAGATGGGCCGTAGTGCCTGGGTGCCTAACGGGATCTATATAGTGAGATATAGATCTGCACTGTATCCTGGCTGATCAGTAGGGTATAGCTGCGAACTTGAGTCCAGTATAGTTCATTTGTATTCGCTAGCAATGGCCTTCTTTTGATTCTTATGAGTTTATATCTTTGCAGATATACCTGGGATACAGATTCAGTTATATTGCTTTAACATTGTGTATATTTTGTAGACTTGTTGAGCAATTTTAGCTCACCCTTTTTTGTTGTTATTCACCTTATTGTTTTCAGTTAAGAAGGAATATGAAACTCGTCAGGACACGAGTGGTAAAGAAGCGGGTCAAGCCTCGGGATCCTCTTATACCATGGTGTTGATCCCAATCCAGGAAGAAAGCTTTGAGTTACTCGAGCAGGTGGAGTGTTGATATATAGTATGTGTGTTTGAATAAAAGCTAAACTTAGTTTTAAATAAATTAGACAATGGTTTGTAATAAAGAAAGTTTGTGAGATTCTAAATGTTGGTTTGTAATAAAAGTAGTTAGTGGTTCTTGTTTTCATACTTCAACCTAAAAAGGTCCTGGTAGTTGTTAAGGGGTTTAGTTTCATTTTTTTTATTATTTATTAATAAGCTTGTACAAGTTGGGTGATTAGCTCGTAACCCCCAGACTTATACCCCGGGTCTGGAGGGCGTTACAGTTTGGTATCAGAGCTGTAGGTTTGGTCCCTGAAAACAAGAACATTAGGATTAAGATAGGATAGAGAGATCACATAAGATAGGGATAGTCAGATTAGGAAGAATAGTGTTAGGATTTAGGTCAGATTAGAATAGGGAAATATTAATCTTAGAATTGTTTAGTGACCTTTTCTTTTCTTTGGTATATTATTAGATGGCTTTTTCGTCAGAGCGGACTGAGTCAGACCCAGTAGCAGCACCAGTACTAGCCCCAGCATCAGTGCAGATTTTTCCTCCATTGCCACCACCTCCACCATTACCATTTGGACCAGCACCAGAGATACCACCTCCACTAGAGGTACCAGACTTTGTTGATTATTTCCCTTATTTTGATCCAGAGATGCCCGACTTTCCACCTTTGGAGTTTCCGATGTTTGATGTTCCTGATATGATTGATCTTCCACAGTGGGATGATTTAGAGCCGCAAATTCCAGTACCGGAGCCTGAGATTCCAGATATTCCACAGATGGAGCTAGAGGCGGAGCCACCACTGTATGCACCGATGGAGCAGTCAGTCTTATTTCCTGCCCCTTTAGCTATTTATGCCCCTATTCCTGGAGTATATCAGTTTCCACAGCAAGAGTTTATGGATGGGATAGTAGTCGGTGGGCCGTTACCTTCTCGAGGTTCTAGCACGGATCTTAGTGAGCATCATACAGTTACTTATCAGCGTTTTTAGGAGGAGAGAGAGGAGAGGGTTCGATGGCAGACCCAGTGTAGAGAGATCCTTGGATTGTTTGAGACGCAGGCAGATGGTCCCGTCCAAGCATTACGATCAGATTACATACTGAGGGAGAGGTTACGTCAGATTTACCGAGTTAGTTCTCAGCAGCTTATGGATCTGAGACGGCAGGATATTAGTGCAGAGACAGCATATCGTAGAGCATTGGGACTTACCGAGACAGTACTAGAGGCATTGCAGGAGGAGTTGAGTCACGTGCCACCAGGGTTCTGAGTCAGGGACAGATGTGACAGTGACTTCAGAGTATAGATATATATAGAGGCAGCGTAGTATGACCTAGTGAGTAGTGTGTATGTATGTACTAGTAGTTTAACCTGTAGTAGGTTTTGACCTGTAGTAGTAGTAGTATGACTGGTAGCCCCGATGACTTCCAGCGGAGCAAGACTTTTTGTATCAAGCATTTACACCTGAGGCTGGTCTCATATATATATAAACTAAACTATTCAAATTTCTTTTATTTAAATTTTAGTCTTTCCAGTTTTACAGCATTTACTTTCATTTTACTGATTTACAGTCTTATATTTAACTGCTTATATTTCTAATTTTTATATTCAGCAAATATTTTCTTTATATAAATCATGTTATTAATACCGGATAAATTGTTTTTGTTACATACTGTCAATTGTTTATTAAACTGTTAAATAAATATCACCTATTTTATTATCAGAAGAAGATGGCACCAAAAAGAGAGACTAGGGCTGAGACCTCTAACAATAATTCCGAAGGCCAGACTAATGAAACCATGAACCAAATGTTCCATTTGATGCAACAACAGATGGTAATGATGCAGCAGCAGATGCAGCATCAGCAACAGCAGATACAACAACAAATGTTACAACAACCACCTCGTCCTGAGCCTCAACCTGTTGTTACTTTTAAGAAGTTTCAGTCAGTCAAACCTCCAGAATTTGATGGGTCTACTGATCCTATTAAAGCTACCACCTGGTTAAAGGAAATAGAGAAACCTTTTGTACTAGTGAAGGTAGGTGAGGACCAGAAGACTGATTTTGCTAAAAAGGCTTTAGAAGGTGAAGATGTTATTGCTTAAGATAAGTTTAAAGAGTTATTTTTAGAGAAGCATTTTCCTCGCTACGTAAGGAATCAGATGCAGATAAAGTTTTTAGAGTTGAAGCAGGGAAGTATGTCTGTAATAGAATATGAAGCCAAATTCAATGAATTGGCTAGGTTTGTTCCGGAACAGGTGGACACTCAAGGGAAACGAGTGCAGAGATTTCAAGAGGGATTATGACCATGGATACGCGGACAAGTTGCAGTTTTTGAATTAACAACATATACTGCTGTAGTCCAGAAAGCTTTGATGATCGAAGGGGAAAGTGAAAGGTCTCTACGAGACAGAGGACAAGGAAGTTTCCAAGACCGTTCCAGCAGGAAACCGGGATTTCAACCCCGGGAAAATCTGAATTTCAAAAGGATAGGACAGGGTACACAAAAAGCAGGTAATCGTTTCCAAGTCTCCAACCAGCAGGGAATTGTTAAGGTTTCAGTGCCGTATTGCAAAACTTGTGGACGCAAGCATACCGACGTATGTATTAAAGCAGAGGTGACATGTTTCAAATGCAAGCAGAAATGTCACTACTCTAACGAATTTCCGACAGGAAAAACAGCAGAAATCACTTGCTATCAATGCGGAAAGAGAGGGCATATCGCTAGAAATTATAAAGGACCAGCAATGGAAGCCATTATTCCGAAAGTATTGGCATTACCTCTGCCACCGCCGCCAAATCAACCCAGAGTAAAGAATTTTAACATGACCATGAAAGAAGCAGTACAGAATCCAAGTGTGATTGCAGGTACGCTTTTGGTGAACTCCGTAGATTCAAAAGTATTAATTGATTCTGGAGCTACCCGTTCATTTATTTCTGAAGAATTTATTGATAAGTTACATTACAAAATTGAATGGTTGGGCGAGATGTTAATTATAAACTTAGCGAATGACGACCAAGTTCCGGTAGATCGAGTATGTCCTGCGTGTGATGTAGAAATAACCGGACATCATTTTTCTGTAGATTTAATTCTTTTTAAGCTAGAAGAATTCGATATCATTTTGGGAATGGATTGGTTAGCATGTCATAAAGCTCAGATAGATTGCGCGAATAAGAAAGTTAAATTGTGAACTGCGGAAAATGCAATGGTAATATTTAAGGGCGAAAAGCAGCAGAATAAATTTCTCACTGTAGTGCAGACCAAACGATTGCTTCGACAAGGATGTGAGGCGTACATAGCTTACGTGTTAGATACTGAAAAAGGAAGTCCTAGAATAGAAGACATTCCAGTTGTATGTGAACTTCCGGACGTCTTTCCTGACGAGCTTTCAGGGTTACCGCCAAATCGAGAAATTGAGTTCACGATTGATCTAGCACCAGGTACAGAACCAGTTTCGAAAGCTCCGTATCGAATGGCTCTAGTCGAAATGAAGGAATTGTCAATGCAACTACAAGATCTTCTAGACCGAGGCATTATACGACCTAGTGTATCCCCATGGGGTACACCAGTGTTATTTGTGAAGAAGAAGGATGGCAGCATGCGATTGTGCATCGACTATAAAGAATTGAATAAGCTCACTATCAAGAACAGGTATCCTTTACCGAGAATCGACGATTTGTTTGACCTGCTAAAAGGAGCTGCATGGTTTTCGAAGATAGATTTACGCTCAGGTTATCATTAATTGAAGATTAAAGTTGAAGATATTCCAAAGACTGCATTTTGTATGAGATATGGGCATTACGAGTTTCTTGTAATGGCATTCGATTTGACAAAAGTGCCAGCTGCATTCATGGATTTGATGAACAGGATATTCAAGAAATATTTGGACAAATTCGTGATTGTATTCATTGATGGCATCTTGATTTACTCCAAGACAGAAGAAGAGCATGCAGAACACTTGAGGATAGTTTTGGAAATTCTGAGGAAAGAACAATTATACGCAAAATTTTGAAAATGTGAATTCTGGTTAAGGGAAGTACAATTTCTAGGGCATATCATCAGTAGAGAAGGCATCCAAGTTGATCCAGCAAAGATTGAAGCTGTGTTGAATTGGGAAAGACCGAAGACACCCACAGAAGTTCGAAGTTTCTTGGGATTGGTAGGGTATTATCGAAGATTTGTCAAAGATTTTGCAAAGATAGCAACGCCGCTGACTAAGTTAACTCAAAAAAGTGAAAAGTTTGAATGGAATGATAAATGTGAAGAAAGTTTTCAAGAGTTGAAGAATCGGTTGGTGACCGCACCAGTATTGGTATTATCGGACGAGCAAGGAAATTTCATCATTTAGAGTGATGCTTCGTATCGCGGGCTAGGATGTGTATTGATGCAACACAGTAACGTCATTGTATATGCTTCGAGACAACTTAAACCTCATGAACAGAAATATCCTACGCATGATCTAGAATTGGCAGCGATCGTATTTGCATTGAAGCTTTGGAGACATTATCTCTACGGTGACCCAAAAACTCCGGTAATGTCCGATTTGACCCAAAAACGATCTGTTTGATTTGGTTTTCAACTCCAAACAACTCTAAATCACTTTTCCGTCCAGTAAATCACATTATATCCTCACCCAAAACCAGAATCAATCACCCAAAATTAGAATCAACTTATCCAACGAAAAAAGAAGAAATTTCTGGTGACATATTCGGAAAACGTGACATAACACAACCGATAACCAAACTCGACAATCTATATATGAAAATGAAACTTGTAACTCATATCATCGATTCCTGGGATTAAAACTAACATCCAAAGCATATATAATCTGGAAAATGAAAATAAAAAAATGGTTAAAATTGAAACTTGATTAACACTATCCCGTACAAACACATAAAATTTATACACGAATCGATTCCCTAGTGCATGATAAAGCTTATTCAAGCATCAAATACAATCACAACTCAACACAAAAGAAATGCCCAAATTCAACTATAAAGCCTAAAAATAGAATGTAAAAACAAAGAATCTATACATGAAATTAATGATATAATATGAAAATAGAATTCAAGAGCTTCAATTTGGTTACCTGAATGTTCGATTTGGACGACAGAAATACCCTCAAATCCGCTTTGATCCTGAAGAACAATCCAAGAACCGTAACCCTAATTTTCAAAGATTTTTCTTAATTTTTATTATATTTTCTTATTTTTATATATTAAAATAATAAATAAATGGTATTACTAGTTATAAAATCATACTCCCAAAATTATTTAGGCCTAATTATATCATTTAATAAAATAATTAGCCCAAAATTAATAATTAACGGGGACCAATATTTTTAGTCCAATTAATGTAAAAATTATGCCAAAATTTCCCAAATATCATGAATAATTCAAATATGAAAAAAATATTAAATATTTGACAGTCCCATAATTTGATAAAAATAAAAATACAATTTTTGTGGGCTTTTACGTCCCGGTAGGGGCCCAGAAAGTCATTTTTCACGAAGCAAAACACTTCCGAAATTAACTGGATGTTCAAAAAATTACTATGATATACACCATATGATGCAGAATAAAGCAAATTGCTCTATACTAAATAACAACTATTAAAGTTAAATTTGGAAAGTATAATTTTTAATATAAATCCATTTAACACGTAATAAAATACCCAAAAATATCCTGAATCACACAGAACACATATAACAAGTAAAAGATACTCAATTATGATCAATCATAATTTATAAAACATCAAACAATTGTGCGTTTATACCATTATTAAAAGGAAATGCCACAGATACTGGTGTTTTAAAGCATTATATTTATAAGATTTACACAACGGAATTATAATGCATTGTCTAAACACCACACTTTAAAAGATACTTTTAGAGGTTGTTTTGAATTATTTTTTTTTTACTGTCCCTCCTATTTTAATTTAATCTCCCACAAAATTTTAACAACTCACCAGTTTACTTTTTTCATCTCTCAACTATTAGACAATGGTTTGAGATGTAAAAAACTTATTAGAAACTCAAACACACAATGGTTTGGTTTTTCATGCATGTTGTCTAAACTCTAGGTAGAAGATGGTTTAATAGATTATCTATAAACTGTTATCTCTGAGTAATGTTAAAATGAAAAAAATGAGTTGTATATATGTTAAATCCCCACAAAATGATTTCAAAAGCAGCCAACCAATGACTACCTAACAAAATATCATCCAGCCAATATAGAGTAGCAAAAACCCTCAATTAAGTTGGCAAATCAGAATATTTCCTCAAGTCAACAACAAATTTCAACTGGATAATTCACAAACCAAATTCTATTACAATTTGACAAGATAATTAATCGAAAAATATAAAACCTAATTGAGCTCTCATGATGCCATATAAAGCTTCCAGAAGTAAGCGACCAAATGTAACAAGTTGTTGGGAGAAAAGAAGCAGGGTATCATATATTGAACACCTTATTCCATCCGGAATTCCAACCAAAATCTTGACAAGCGACCAATTGTTTTAATTAAGCATGTCCATAAAACCAATAATGCAATCAAACTGGCATTTCCACGGAATTGGGCAAAAACGGGCAACAGTGAAATCCGGCTCAATAATCATATTGGTCACTGAAAGAAAAATAAAAAAACTGAACATGGTTACAAATTTAAGATTAACACGGTTTATGTCCCATCAACACTACTGTCCAATAATTAGATGACACTGAATCCAACATATAAATGTGAGACAGTCCAAACAATCAAGAAAAAAGGGAGCGATAAATTAGAAAATGACAACATGATTAGCTTTGTAGATCCGTACACAATCAGTGCCATTGGATGTGGCAGTGCAGTGTAGAGGTCGCGTGAATTGTGTACAAGATTTAAAGATTCTAGGAAAGGGCAACATTTTCTCCTGCTGTACAATGATGTGTAAGTATTTATACTATCCCAAGCTATTAAGTTGTTAAGCCTTGCCAGTTTTTTATTAATTTTTTTCAAGAATTTAGCTTTTATTTTTAAGGAATGGGTTTAATTGTATAGTTAAACTCGATAATATTTGTTGTTAAAATTTATAAATTTATATTAATTGCATTGGTTCAGTAAAAAC
Source organism: Apium graveolens (assembly GCF_009905375.1). Taxonomy (NCBI): domain Eukaryota; kingdom Viridiplantae; phylum Streptophyta; class Magnoliopsida; order Apiales; family Apiaceae; genus Apium; species Apium graveolens. The sequence continues at coordinate 126,128,018 of NC_133656.1, read as the reverse complement.
ATAATCAAATGCCTTGACAGTTTTGAAGTTAATATTAAAGTAATCAAATGCCTTACATTATTTAATTGATTTTGTTACTAGATGTTAGGTTTGTTTGTAAGACGGGGGCAATTGTATAGTTTAACCTCGTAATATTTGAAGTTCAAATTTGATGATAATTATATATGTTTAGTTTTAAAGTTGATTTATTTACCGGAATTTAAATTTTATCAGTATGAGCCTTCAATTCTTGATCTTATACCTGATCATGTTTATTACAGTAAATTACTCTCTACTAGTATCACATTTTGGAATATTTTTCACAATTAGTGAGTTTAAATAATTTTTAGGTTGATTTTAATTCAATAGAAATGTAATTTTTTTGATGATATTTAAGTTGTTTGGGTGACAAAAAAGCATCAAATTTATGCTTTACTATTTAACAAGCACCTCTGTTTATTTTTCGTAGGAACCACTGGACCTTGACAGTTGTCAATCCAGACGCGGACCTTGACAGTTGTCAATCCAGACGCAGAGGTAGTCTACTATATGGACCCTCTTAAACGCCGAATTGCAAATGGAGAATGGGTGGCTGTTATCGACAAGTAAGAGTTCACGTTGTTAAATTTGATTATTAAGTCTTGACTTGTAAATCTTGTCCGACCATATCTTACAGTGATTATTTTATGTTTTGATATAAATTATTTTGGTTGCAGTGCCATTAAAATGTACAAGGAGGATTTGAAAAAGGTTCCGAAGAAGAAAGTATTGTGGGAGAACATGGCGGTATTTATTTATTTTTCTGATCATATATTAATATGTTATTAAACGAGACTGTATATTTTAAATGAATTTTTGTTTGATATTTTAGGGAGTTCCAGTGTAGACCGGGAACAAGGATTGTGGCCTGTTTGTGATGCGATACATGATGGAAATCATTCATGATAAGGAGCTGGACTTTGCAAATAAGGTGACAATTGACTATCTTTGGGTCTTTTCATCCACTGTGTATTTACTCTTATAAGGGCATAACATGTTACTTATAAAAAAATTTGGATGATTTTTCAGTGGCTGCGTAGATCAAATGTGGTTTACACTGAGGATGACATCAACGAGATCAGGGTTGAGTTTGAAAAATATTTTATGAAACATTGTGCAAGCTAGGTCCTCGCCTTTCTTTTCTTTTGAACTTATCATAAACTGGATGTTTTATGTATGTAGTTGGTGACAAGTAGACTCGTTTGAACTTATCGTATATTGATAAGTAGACTCGTTTGAACTTATCGTAAAGTGGATGTTTTATGTATGTAGTTGGTGATAAGCAGACTTGCGATAATGATTTTGTGTCCGATGGATTGCTGGTGGTTTGGTATATAGATCTGGATGTTTTGGATTGTCAAACAGATGGATTATGGTATGATATGGATTATGGTATGGTAGTGAATTGGTTTTTTTTTGGAAGGGGTCTAGATTTTTTGTTGGTGTTGTGTTTGGTATATATTTTATGGTATGGAATTGTTTTTGATTTTACAGGTGCCTAGATTTTATGATTTTTTATGCAGCTAGTTTTAATTAAATAAGAAATTGATATGCAAAATGCTTATACCTAATAAGATAATGGTTTTTTTAAACAAAAGTAACCATTGTATCATTTTTCGACAACGATTACCTCAAGAACATAATTATGTCAAAATATAAGCCATTGTCTAAACAACAATTCAATAATACCAGTTAGTTATTAAATGTTGTTTGAACTATGAAGACATGAATTAGAACACAATATAAAAAGAATTGGTTTAAAAGTTTTTACACAACTGTTGCTTTAAAGAAACCATTGCGTGAATAATAAATGAATTGCTTTTGAACTTTTTCTTGCCATTGACTCCACGTTGTCTATTACTTAGAAAAACTGTGTGTTACAAAGGCTTTTTCAATGGTTCCCGAAATGTTAGCCGTTATCTCTTTTGCATTATAACATCACCCTAAAATTGTTATCTAAAAGATACTTATATTATTGCCTTTGAAAAGAACTGTTGTTCTTTTCTTATATAAACAATAGATGGATAAAATAACTGTTTTCTAAAAAAGATATTTAAAATTGGAAAGAAAATTTAGAACTTTCTCTAGATGTAAATAAACCCTTGTTTATTACTAAGAAAACTGTCATGTTAAAAAGGTTCCAACAATAGTTTTTTTAAAACAACCGTTGTGTCATCCAGATTGTAACCAGTGTTAAACATTATTGTTGAATCTCCATTATTACAACTGTATTAACAACTGTTGTCCAACCTTCGATCACACGAGTGTTGGATAGACAACGGAAACTCTACCTGTCAGACAACGAAAAAAATAGTTGTATGATTGCAAAAATGTTGTACTGTAGATTGATAGTAATTATTCTAAGTCAATGAAATGTTATAGGCTAAGTAGTCGACAGAACCTGACTTCTTATCTATATCTAAAATATGTGCAATCAATCAACTAGGTGGTTGTGAGACAATTTATTCATAGTAAAATTACTAAATTACCATTCATAATTCTATGTTAATAATTATTCTCATTTAATATACATATTTTAATTACATCTAATTTAATATGCCTGTATTAAATATTATGAATCATTATTACACAAATTTATTACTAGTTTATTATTTAATCTTAAATGATTATAACTATATTGATAAATTACATACTTTTTTAGGAAAAAAACATGATTAGTGTATGTAGATTTAAATATGAATAGTAGAAATTCTTCTTGATTCAAACAATACGAGAAACTTTTATAAAAATCATAGTTTGTATAAAATGGTTAAAACTACACGTTAATAAAGATTATATTGAAATTTATAAAGATATATGTGATATAATACTAAAAATCTTTAACCGTATCTCTATATAACAAATATTGAGTTTTCATTAAATGGACAACACATAGTTCGAGTCGAGGGGAAAATTAATACAACAACACACACTTCGGTCAAATCATTAATCATGTACCTCACTCATCACAATCGTACTTATAGCATTCAGTCCGTTGATTACTTTGAAAGAATATTTTATTCAAATTTTGAATATGCCCAAGCCTTGTACGCAAAAACAGTAGTACCAGAGAACTTTACTATTTCATCTTAGTGTTAAATGTCCCAAAATATGTCGAGCACCAATATAACCGCACTCCAAAAGGGCAATAACTATTTATATACACAAACAAATATTTTAACATTATTAATTCACCAAAAAATAACATGAATATACCATTAAGAACTATAATTAAAAAAATATCAATTCATTCACTCTAGACCTTACCCGTGCATTGCACGGGCTATATAGAGCCAGTTGCTTGATGATAATAAGAGAAATTTGCATGATAAAAAAATATTTTTAGTTTGTGGTAAAGAATATATACGCAACCCTGCTATAGGTATACAAATGTAGAGGGAACATTGATGGAATATTTGAAAAATTTGGCCAAACATGTGTGTGTACTCATGTGGCACACTTGGCAATTTTAAGGTTTATTTTCTCCTAAGTCTTCGACACTATTAAAGAATATAATGGCATATGGGCTCTCCTCTTGTGTTCATAAAAATACAAGTATGCTCGAGCACACGTCTACGAGCACACGTCTATGAGACTGTGATAGGTCACGTTTATAAGACTATGACATATGTCTATTTTGAAGGATATCTTAAGTAAAAATATTAAAAGCTTGTATTGCTAGTTCATAGTTTAGTGTGCTTTCTCAAAGTAATAGATATAATTATAAGTGAGTTTTAATAAATTGTATCTAGTGCGCACTATTTAATTTGGTGTTGCAACAATCTTCATGATTGTTGGTGTAAGCACCATTGAGGGTTAATATTCTTGATTAAAGTGCTATTTTTTCATTCTGATTTGTGATTCACAATATAAATTTTCAAAAAATGAGATTTAGTTATATTTAGGAGGCCCTCTTTATAACTCTAGTTTGGACTTAACATCAATAATGCTTACGTGAGCACTTATAGTAGCATAAAATGCAAAGACTCTCAAAGTGTTCTCAAGAATATAGAAGTTTAAAGACCGTGAAAATGATAGTTACTAAGGTGATGAACGAGTTTTTGTTGTGGACACTTCATATTTTGTTACCCGCGCATGAATCCTAAAGTAGTGAGATCAAATATTTTGCTTGAGAAAAATATATCACAACTTTATTCCACGATTCATAAACATTGGGCTATAGCACTTGCAATACTTGAAAGTAGTCAGATAAAAACATTTACTTGAGGACAATACATTACAACTTTATTGTGATGAGGTGTAATATATATAGCTTATGATTGTATTATAATTTTAGAATCAATTTCTACATAGACCACATTTTTGTTGGAGACAACGGACACGCTTATGTTCCGCAAGTAAAATCTTGCATAAAAATATTGCACAACATATTATATTTTGAATACTGTTCTACAAAGATCAATATTTTATTCAAAATTTTGAATATCATACATGTATCGCATGTAGAACATTATAAAATGTTTTAATCTACGAAACATGTTTAATTTGCGGAATATTTGTTGAAATTGCAGAACATACACATTGTAATTATTAAAATTAAATGATTTTTAACAATTTTAATGAATTTGTGGTTTTCGTAGAACATACTTCAAAAATATATATATTATATAATATTTTGATTGTAGAACATAGGTGATCTCCAAGGTCTCCGATAAAAATGTGGTATCCAAAGAACTTTTGTCTATAATTTTATTATCCTAGATATCATAAAATACTATTAATATAATGATAAATTTTTTTCTTCAAAGGAGAGTGATAGGTAGCTATAGTAATAATTTTATCATATAATATTGATGGAGTGAAATCTTTGTGAAAATTTAATATTGCAGTTTTGCTTTCATCTTAATGTGTCTAAGCCTATCTTTGTTCTAATAATATATTTCATTTCAACAAAGGATAACTTCAATATAATTTGAAAAAAATATAAATTTCCCTTATAAAACATTCATTTCCTGGCGTCTTTAGGCTTTACTAATCGTGCATGGGTAACTAAAAAATTAAACCATCTTTGTAACTAGTCAAGGCCGCCAAGGGTCCATTATAATTATGAACCATTAAAGAAAACTTACTTTGATCTTTAAATATAACAGCATCAACCTTCGCTTTAAGTGTGTCTTTTTCCCATTTTATCTACTTCTCAAGACAATCTCCTATTATAAAGGAATCGAAAAAGATTACCTATCTTGAGCATTACTTCATTTTTCAACGGTTATTGCTGTCATATTCACTTGTGTAATTCATGGTATCAATAAATAAAAACAAATATATATCATGCATTCATATAACTAACCAATATAAAATATAAAAGTGTATTTTGTATATATATATATCTGTGTGTGAATGTTCAAATATCTTATACATGCTAATTTACAATGGTTTTTAACCGTTAGAACAAAAGTGTTGCTATAGTTTACTTATGCGTAATAAAACTACACCTCATATTATACTAAACATTACCTAGTATTGCTTATTAATGATAGTAGTGCAACATTGTGCAACGATATGTTATATAGTGTTGTATTAGCTATATGACAAAATTATGCGATGATGTGGTAGGTGATTAGACATATGGGTCACACATATTAGATCCCCATAGAAAATGTTATACAATGTAGCACGTGATTTCACAAATATGTTCCCCAATTTTCTAACGTGGTAATCCAACAAAGACTCCCACTTTGTGGACATGAGAAGATAAATGTCAAGTGACATCAGAACAGCAGGACCAGTTAGCTAATTAGGCACACCACATAGCGTGTGTGCATGCAAGTCGTCTCACTTTGCAGACGTGTCATGACATGTGGCAGGTGACTTCGCTAGTCTGCCCAATTGTCATGTGTCAGTGTTGCAGTTCGTGGCCAAAAAACCTTGAATTACGTGTCAAATCCCACCATAGTCGGTGCAACTCTCATTTTTTGTTGCATATTTAAAAAAAAACATAATGTAATACTTATTTGACGTACTGCACTACAACAAATTTAGGCATTTACGACGGCAAACTTAAGATGGAAAAAAGTATGAGCCCAATTTATGACAGAAAAAACTAAAACGTCGTAAATTTTTACGACGAAATGCAAAATGTCGTAAATATTTCCGACGATTTCAATATTTCGTCGTAAGTTAATTATTTTTATTAAAAATTTAACTTGAAATTAAATAAAAAAATATTTTGCCTAAATTTACGACGAAAAATTTTCGACGGAAAAGATCAGATCGTTCAATTTACGACGGAAATAAGAATTCGTCGTAAATTATCAAAGAGGGAAATTCAACTTTTCCCCGAAATTTTGGCGGCAAATTTGACCTTTCTCCAATTTTTTCCAGCTAATAATTTATGACGAATTCCGTCATAAATTAGCACATGAATTTTGAAATTTTCAATTTTCAAAAATATTATTTTATGATCCAACCATATTAATGTCAGCATTTTTTGTTTGGGTGACATTTTAGAAATTTCAGAAAAAAATAAATATTTTGATAAAATTATTTAATATGAATATATCACTAATATATATAAATATATATATATATATATTGTCATCCATATGGTTGATTCAATGAAAAATATTTTTAAAATAATTGAAACACAATTAAAGACTAAACACTAATTTGGTGAACAAGTCAAACTCGTGCTTACTGTTAAAATGACAAACCAAATAAAATTATTTTGATGTGTAACTTTGGTTATATCACTAATATATATATATATATATAGTTGCATCTATACGGTTGGTTTGACGAAAAGTATTTTTAAAATAATCGAAACTCAAATTCAGAACTTAACACTAGTTAGTTTTACAAGTTAAACTCATGCTTGACTGTTAAAATGACAAACCAAATAAAATTATTTTGATAAGTACCTTTGGTTATATCACTAATATATATATATATATATATTGACATCCATACGGTTGGATCGTCGTAAAATATTTTTAAATAATCGAAATAGCAATTCAGGCTTAAACAGTAGTTAGTTGTACTAGGTTTGACTATTAAAATGACAATCGAGATAAAATAATTTTGATATAAAATTTTGGTTATATCACTAATATATATATTTATAGACATCCATATAGTTGTATCATCGAAAAATATTTTTAAAATAATCGAAATACCAATTCAGGCTTAAACAGTAGTTAGCTGTACTAGGTTTGACTGTTAAAATGACAATCGAGATAAAATAATTTTGATATAAAATTTTGGTTATATCACTAATATATATATTTATAGACATCCATACGGTTGTATCATCGAAAAATATTTTTAAAATAATCAAAACACCAATCCAGGATTAAACAGTAGTTAGCTGTCCTAATCAAACTCAAGCTTGACTTTTAAAATGATAAACCATATAAAATGATTTTTATATAAAATTTTGATTATATCACTAATATATATATCTATTGACATCCATAAGGTTGGATCGTCGAAAAATATTTTTAAAATAATCGAAACACCAATTCAGGATTAAATAGTAGTTAGTTGTACTAGTCAAACTGATGTTTGACTGTTAAAATGATAAACCGGATAAAATGAATTTGATATAAAATTTTGATTATATCACTAATATATATATCTATTGACATCCATACGGTTGGATCGTCGAAAAATATTTTTAAAATAATCGAAACACCAATTCAGGATTAAATAGTACTTAATTGTACTAGTCAAACTGATGTTTGACTGTTAAAATGGTAAATCAGATAAAATAATTTTGATATAAAATTTTGGTTATATCACTAATATATATATTTATTGACATCCATATGGTTGGATCGTCGGAAAATATTTTTAAAATAATCGATACACTAATTCAGGATTATACAATAGTTAGCTGTACTAATCAAACTGATGCTTGACTATTAAAACGCCAAACCAGATAAAATAATTTTGATATGAAATTTTGGTTATATCACTAATATATATATATATATATATATATTGACATCCATATGGTTGGATCGTCAAAAAATATTTTTAAAATAATTGAAACACCAATTTAATGTGGAACTAAACACCGATTACATGTACTAGTCACCAGTTGTTGATTATTAAAATAGTAAAACAAATAAATTTATTTTTTTAAAAAAAAATTCTTGGCATATCACTAATATATACAAATCTTGATATCCGTACAGTTTTAACTTAAATTATTTACTGGAGTACACATGTATTAACGAGGGAGCGGCTTTAAAATACTTACTTAATTATATTTATTTAGAATTTCAAAATGATTGATACTAAAATATATTATAAAATAAGAAGAAAATTATTTTAGTGGAGCTTAGTAAACTAGTATTAATAATTTTTTTAATAAAAAATTGGCTACAAATATTAATGATTTAGACAAGTATTTGAATATAAAAAATGTTCAAATTTACAATCAAATAAATATAATTATATTGAAAGATTCAAAAGCCCAAACACAGCCCATTATGAAGCCCAAGTTGAGCCGCCCACTAGCCCAGTCAAGAAACCCTAATTCATTTGTATACACAATTTTATAAAACTTATCACGTGTTCTCTCATTCCGCCTCCTAACAAAGCATTACCGGCGAGGTCGCCGTTGTTGTCTCTCATTCTCACTCCACCAATTTTAAATTCAATCCTCAATGGTGTATATAATAATGTATATGTGGGGATACTTTCCTGGAGCTTTACCGGCGAGGTCGCCGTTGTTGTCTCCTGTAGAAGTCGCCGATAGAAGTTGTGCGGCCTCCGGTGAGTGGCGCCGGAAGTAATTGGAATGATGTTTGTAGCGGTGGTTGTGGATTCACTACAAGCACACCAGTGGTTTAATCAAAATTAAAGGCGTCCCAGCCGAGCTCGTACAACGAAAATCCCTCAATATAAATATTTTGAGCTAAGTTTCATATTTTGGTTTTAGATATCGTGATATATTATTTGTTTCTTTGTTAACGTTTGTAGATTGAACATGAATATAGCTTTATTTTCTAATGTTTTGTTTGGTTCAAAAATGGCCCTGTTTGTCTAATATTAGAACAAATGATTCGTTGGTAATATGATGTTATGTTAGTTATGTACTGTAGAAGTAGTTTTGTTTTTTTTGGTGTGCATAAACGAGCTGAAAACACTGATTTGAACATGTTATGGTTTGCCGAAAATGAAAAACTCACCGGAATCTGGAATTTTTCTATTTTTCCGGCGAGATTTTTTTAAGTGCAAGTAGCTAACATACGACGATATCTTCCATCTTAAGTTCATAACATACGCCAATATATTCCGTCGTAAGTAGATTTATTATTTTATTGAATATGTGGCCCCTACTTCCTAACTTTCGACGCAATTTTATCTTGTGACGAAAAATGAACTTACTACTCGACGAAAAATGATGATTATTTTCCGTCGTAAATAGCTCAATTACGACGATTTCAGTTCAAAAAAACCGTCATAAATGGCCAGATTTGTTGTAGTGTTACCATATTAAAAAATATTGAATATGATCATTTTTGACGTAGTGTATGTAAAATTCATAATATCTTGTGAAGAAAAGTATTTTGAAAAAAAAACTTTAACGTAAACATTTGATGATGTTAATGTGATACATGTCCACATGATTGTGATTGTTAAGGTACATAATAACCATATTTCATTTTAGCTCAAACCAACTTTGTCCATTTTCTTGAAGTCAAAGTATTGATCTTACTAGCTTACGGCTTGTGCCATGCACCGGTCTTCGTTAATATTTATATATTTTATTTTATTTTTATATAATTTTATTAAAATTCTATATAAATAATTAAATTCTAAATAATGATTATATAATTATAATTTTATTGTGTTTAATTTCAATTTATGTTCAAATAGTATAAAAAGTATATTATTGGTGAGATCTTATTCATAAATAATAATATAAATAGTTGTTGTTGGTAACATTTGAATGTGGGAACTATATGTATCTTTATAGATAACAATATAAATGTTTATTGTTGACAGCCTGAAAATTTGTGGAGTGTATTTTTTTTAATATTTGAATCTAACAATTGTAATTATTTGATAAAGAAAATTAGACCATAGTGATGGGAATGAATAACAAGATCAGGGTTATAAATTATATTTGAGTTATTATAGTACATTATACATTCTTATTTGTCCAAACTTGGAATATTAATATAATCCACACTCTAAATTAAGGCAGGCCTCACCGTGTAGATTACTTTCAACCTCTTTTGCTAATGTTGGAATGCGTAACAGTCAAAATTGCTCAATCTTTCATATCTTATACTCAATATATTACTTCCATATATTGTGTGATAGGATATTTACATATACTAGATATATTTAGCTTATTATATATATATAAATAAATATTTGTTAAATAAATAATTAAAGAAAAATAATGTAAACTGTTTAATACGAAAAGATTATAGACTATCCATAAATATTCTTTGGATTTTTTTTGAAAGAATTTTAGTATTATATTTATAGTAGTTTATTTTTTTGGTATATATGTTTGAATCTTTATACTATTGATATGGATAATTGGTTAGAAAATAGGTGCAACCTAAGCTGTCAAAAAACACTAATGAATATACACATATTGATATCTACTATATATAAAACTATACAATCGTATGTCATATCTACATATAGATACATTTAGTTTATTATCTATAGATATTTGTTAAAGATAATAAGGATATATACTATCCACCCATATCTATTAAATTTTTATCCAGGTTACATATCTTTTTATTATATATTCATTAATCTTTACAGGATTGACATGAAAAATTGTTATAAATTGGATGCAACCCAAGTTCTTTAGCAACCACAAGATACAAATTCAAAAATCAAAGAAAGATGTATAAGTTTTTGGTGGTGGACGATGATGAGACATTGAGAACTCAAATTTGTAACATGCTTCAAGAATGTGAATACGAGGGTATTATTTTGTATTTATCTACTAACGTATATCTTGATTTTTTTAACATATACAACACTTGTATATACACACACTCCTCTTTAAAAATCTTTCCACCTTATGTCTGCACTGCTAATGATTTTCTTAAATGAATTTCAGTAATGGGTGCAAAAGATGCTGCTGAGGCTTTCAGTATGTTAAGGAATGATTTGTTTGATCTCGTTATTGCTGAAATACACATGAAAGACATCAACGGTGTTCAACTAATGCAACAAATTCATGAAGAATTCAAGTTACTACCAGTTATTTGTGAGTTTGTGTTATACAATATTATATAAGATTAAAGTTGAATAAACATAAGAACAATTAATATTTACAAATAAATATATATGACACTAATTTACGGTTATTTGTGAGTTGATTTAATTTTTTTTAGCTTTGTTATAGATATAGACACTGATATATTTTAGTAGATTTAATATATTCACATTCTTTTTTATATGGGTCAGAGATATTCTATATTTTTCAAAGCCTTTTATTCACTTTTAAAGTTATATATGTTCTAATAAATATTGTTATGTATAAATAGAATAATCTTATATTTTTACATTCCATTTCATTAGCTAATTGTTCTCATACATGCAGTAGTATCATCTGATAATAGAAGAGAGGTTATAATGAATGCAATAAAGAAAGGAGCACAACAGGTCATTTGGAAGGATGGTATTACCATAGATGATTTTAAAAACATATGGCAATATGTGATACTATGGAGAAAGAAGATTTATGAGCAGGTAACTCATGTACTTTATTTATTTTTCCAATTAACATGTGTATATGCAGGGGCCGACCTAGCCCATGGCTAGGGTGGCTAGGTGGGCCTCCACCCCCACTGAAATTTTAGCCGCTAATTCATTTGTGGTTGTGTAGAAGGGCAAGGCTAAGCAACAGGTTGATCTCTCACCCAATCAAGATCTTAGTGTCTCCTCTAATGAAGATGTTAGTGTCTCATCTGACGATGAATGAGGACTCAAAGGGGGAAATTCACATTTATGAATCAAGACAAAAAGAGGAAAAGTCATATTTCATAATTTCAAATATTTGTTCATTGAATAATAATATTGAGTTTGGGAGAAATTTCAATGATTCTATTAATCTTTCTTTTATGTACAAAGTGGTTATTAGTTTTTTACTTTTTTTTTTAATTTAAATCTTTAAAGTTAAAAGAAATATATAAATACAGGTGTTATATATTTATTATGTGGATAAATTTAAAAACAGTTACATATCTTAATTGTAACACCCCTTTAAAAAGAATAAAAGTAAAATCCATAAATCTGCAAACAAAGCACTAATATATTTCTGAACAATAATTAAACAGTCTAAAATCTTCAACATAAGATTAGTTCTCCAAACTTTCAAAATCAATAATATAAATGTTGAAATCTCTAAATAAATGATTAAGTCTAGACACTCATAAAGTCCGAAATTTTAATCAATAAATGGGTACCCCCTCCACCATACAACGGCATTAGCTAAACACCCAATACGAATTTCGAATACAATTTATAAAACAAAAACCAGAAATGAAGATTTCACAATTTATAATAAAACAATAATTTTAAAAATAAGAAATAAGTATGGCTCGAATAACGAGGGGTTAAAATATTTCATACCGAGATCAGAACAGATAAAAAACACACATTGTACGGTACATCATGTGTGTAATGAATTGGACAACGTGTAGGGCATATACAATATCAGCTTATATCAAATCACACATTGAACTCTAAGTGCACTCACGTATTATCAACAAATATAAAATGGCCAAAAACTCCTCCCAAGAGCTAACAGAAGGATACGTCGTGACCAATCACACTGTCACGGAAGTTTCATATCACTGGTGCGGCTATGACATTCCCCTACAGCTCGTTAAGTCGGTATACCGTATACCATATATTACTTTAAGGGTCAAATGAAAAAATATTCTCGCAAAATTTTAAAAATCACTTGAGACAAATAATTCATATTTCCAAAGTGGAGGGTGCAATAAATAAATTTTGAAAACCGCATAAACAGACATTTAAAATTTTCCAAAATCAATTTTCAAAACAACTTTCGGATGTTAAAATGATCAAACAATATTAATGGAGCAAATAAAATATTGAATTCAATAAATCAGGGATATTTGATATCTAGGAGGAGTGGCGCTGAATAAAAAGAGATAGAATCCATATCTCGAATAGCGCAACTAAAATACTAACAAATCTGCAATTGAGTGACTAAATTTTGGGCCCACGATCTAAATACAAAATTATAATTTATAATTAATATTTTGTTGATTCTTAAATTAGTTAATAATTTATTTGAAAGCAATATTTATATTAATCTAAAATTGTGCCGCAACTCTACTACTGATTTTGGTACTATAGGACACTACAACCACACACATCAAAACCATATCCTCCTCCATAAAACAAGACAGATGTACCAAATTCAGAAATGGATCAACTCAGCATACTAATTAATCAAGTAAACAATATAAATATACAAACTGATGTTGACACCTAGTCATGCAACAATTAATTATTTTAATTCACCACTTTATTCATTACAAATATATTAACTAATTACAAAACTAAAACATATGCATACTATTAGTTCATCTGATAATTAAAAAAGTTATACCCACAATATACATAAAATTGATAATGAGTATCCCCACATATAATAATAATAATTGTTTAGTGACATAACTAATAAATATGAAACACTCTATCATGATATTACATACAAATAAAAATTATTTATTTTATTAACGAACTCACGATTTGGTTAATTACTATTAAAATCACAACTTTTAAATAAACCTGATATAATATAGTTATAAGCAAAACCATGTACACTAAACATATATAAATTTAGTATTAATTATTAACTCAAAACATCAAATAATTATATCTAGGTATTAATCATCAAATCAGAATCATATATATATAGAGAGAGTAAAGTTCTTTGGATACTAACAATTATACTTCAAAATTATTTTAAAATATATAATATTCATGTATATTATATATATACCCCTTAAAAGAATTCCGTCCGCGGAATCAAACAAAACTACATATTTGTACCTCATTCGAAAAAATACAGATATATCTCAGGAATAGAGACTTCTAACTCCCAAGTCATCTCTCTCTCAGAATGACTTTTCCACAAAACCTTCACAAACGGAATGGTGTTCTTCCTCTGAACTCGCTCCTCTCGAGCTAAGATAGCCTCAACTTTTTCCCCATATGAAAGATCTTCTCTAATATTATGTAATGTCACGGACCCACACTACTAACTAGCAGAAATATGCATTATATTAATTAAACTGTAAAGTACTACAAAAAGATAGAATATTAAAGCTACAAACCTTAACCACAATCCCCGGATCCACATGAATGAGTTTGAACAACATCTAACATCTTTTAATATTATAGACCAAAATATCTTGAGTCAAATTACTACCAAATATTAAACACAAAGTTTATAAACATTAGGGAACTACTAGTTCCCCACCTTCTCCAACATCTGATTGTAGGCATACCCCGAGTCCCCGGAAGTCTTACGTGCGGTTTGCTTGAAATGAACTATCTTCGGGTTTCACAGGAAGGATAACATTAATAACAATATTAATGAGCAAAACGCTCATCAAGTGAATAATAGTGAATAACAATACATCATATACTCAATAAAATGATAACAGAAGATAATCAACAATATGAAATCTCAAATAAAAGATCAAGTTTTTAATAAGTGAATGGAATTGGAAATCTCACGGTGCTATGAGTGATGAGGGGATGAGGGGTGATCAGCCCATATCAAAGCTCTGAAACACATAACAAGTTATTCACAACTATTGAGGATCCTTGGCATACATTGGCAATATAAAACCATTAGGCTCCCCGCCACTGATGTTTAACAGTGACTGGCGCCTCAGTCTTACCAGAACATACCATCTAATTCCTTTTAATCAATTCATTTTAATTTCAAAGGGTTTTTGATCAAGGACAAGATAACAAGGGTTGGTATTGTCAAGGTTCAAGTGACAAGTTTTCTAAAATTGAGGGAGTGTTATTAAGATGAGGGTTCCCAAAGAAATAATTCAAATTTGTGAGGGGTTTAGGTTTCATATGATATATTAAGGGACTATTATAGGGTATCCATGAGGGTATAAGGTAATATATGATGAAAAGGGGTCAATTCAAGTATGAAAGCGGTTAACTAAATCCAAGATTTAATCATTAGGTGATGTCAGGAACTATTTAATTCTATTAAAACTGTAGTCATGCATCCACAGGGTATTTAATCAAAAGAAGCAGAATTATAGAGGTAAGTTGAGAGTTCACTTGCCTAGACTACGCTTACTGAGCACTTATATGGAATCGTCTAAGGGCTCCTTTCTTGGCCTCCTACTTGAACGTATAATAAATAGTATCCTCGTTACAACTCTTGCTAACTACCCTTTCGCGTATACTATAAATATATATATACATATATACACATATATATAATTAAATTCTACTAATTACAAGTAATATATGGATCACATAAACCACATAACACCTAGCAAGAAATGGCATGGCAATTTATCACTTAATTAATTGTATATACCTAGACTCTGTTTACGACCTTAGTCACTTAAGCAATTAACCAAATAACATACAAATATTATGAACAATACTCCTAATTCTCCTTTACAGACCTCAACTAAACCTAGATTTAGTAAGGCACACTTGTGCCTCACTTCAAATAACTCACAAATGTAATGCACACTACTTAACTTACCGAATATACGCCTTGGCCACTACAAGAAAAAAGGCTAAATTCCCACTCAAAAAGTTGAAATTTCTGAAAAAATTGAAAGGTCCGCCCAAATCTTGAATTCAACCGTATCTGATTGAAAATGCAATTCTAAATTCAACCGTATTCGGTTGATTTCACAAACAACAATTTAAATAAAAATAAAAATAAAAATGATTATTAATCAGGAATCCAGTTTCCTTCCGGTCTCGTGTTCCGGTACCCACAAACAAACGCCGACCAAGTTTGTTTTGGCCTCAAAATGAATTAGTTGCTTTGTTTTTCTATCCATTTCTATACAACAATAACATACGCACAATCAAAACAATGGCAAAAAATAGCCCAACAGTCAAAACAACAACAAACAACAGCCCAATCCCATACTTGAATCCGACCAATTTCAAACAAAAATCGGTGCCGACTTCGACAAAACTCAATTTTTACTCGAATCTTAACTAAAAGCAATGATATCAAATTGTAATCAATAAAAATATAAGTGAGCCCACACTTTCCACAATAATGATATTAACTGTTAAATTTATAAGGAGCAAATTTGCCTAAATCAAGAGCTAAGTGGTGAGCTTGATAAAGAGAACACACGACACTTTATTACAAATTAAAATAGTCTATTTGTAGGTTACCCCTATGTTCTGTGACGGGGAATGATTAGTGAAGTGAGATAAAAACACACGGAAATATAAAGCTGGACCCTCTGTAGTCTGTTCTCACTGAAAGTCAGTGACTCAATAGCTAACCATTGAAGCCTGTAACATTAAGAGGTAGAAACTGACCCCCATTAATGAGGCATCTTCGAGCTATTTTCCGGCGAAGATGAGGCGTTGCTGGTCCTGTGGGATGCCTTCTTTGTCTTGGATCTTCGCTTTTCCATTGTCGATTGTGTCGGCGGATTCGACCTTGAGTGTGATGGTTTTGCTGGTTAGGGTTTTTACAGAGATTTGCATTTTTGTGAGCGGCTGTGAGAAATGAGAAAGAGGGGTAACAAGAGGGTTTTGATTTATATGAGGGGAGGTGAGAGTTAGGGTTGGGCTTTTGTGTTTGGGCCCAAACAAAAAATGATCGGTTTAGTAATACAAGACTACCGAATATGATTATATCTTTAATGTTTTTTTAATGTTTTTAATGTTTTTTGTCTTGGATCTTTAATGTTTTTTAAGGATTATATCTTGATTAATATGATATGAAATATTGTGTTAAGATTATTTTTAAGGTTTGTAAATATTTTTTGACAAATTAAATTAAATTTATTATTTACGATTTAAAAAAAATATATATCTATATATATTAGTGATATAATCGTACAGATGTCAATATATATATATATATATATATTAGTGATATAACCAAAATTTAAGATAAAAAATTATTTGGTTTTCAATTTTAAAAGTCAAGCATGAGTTTGACTAGTACAACTAACTAGTGTTTAGTCTTGAATTGATGTTTCGATTTTTTTAAAAATATTTTTCATCGATCTAACCGTACGGATGTCAAAAAATATATATTAGTGATATAATGAAAATTTCATATCAAAACAATTTTATTTGGTTTGCCAATTTTAAAAGTCAAGTATCAGTTTGACTAGTACAACTAATTAGTGTTTAGCCCTCAGTTGGAGTTTTGATTTTTTAAAAAATATTTTTCATCGATCCAACCATACCGATGTCAAAAGATATATATTAGTGATATAACCAAAGTTTCAAATTAAACCAATTTCATTTGGTTTGCCATTTTAACAGTCAAACATCAGTTTAACTAGTACAACTAACTAGTGTTTGGTCCTGGATGGGTGTTTTCATTTTTTTAAAAATATTTTTCATCGATCCAACCATACATATGTCAATATATATATATATATATATTAGTGATATAACCAAAGTTTCAGATCAAAATAATTTTATTTGGTTTTCCATTTTAAAAGTCAAGCATGAGTTTGACTGGTACAACTAACTAGTGTTTAGTCCTGAATTGGTGTTTCAATTTTTTTAAAAACATTTTTCATCGATCCAAACGTACAAATGTCAATAGATATATATTAGTGATATAATGAAAATTTCATATCAAAACATTTTTATTTGGTTTGCTAATTTTAAAAGTCAATTATGAGTTTGACTAGTACAACTAATTAGTGTTTAGTCCTGAGTTGGAGTTTTGATTTTTTTTAAAACATTTTTCATAGATCCAACCGTACGGATGTCAAAAGATATATATATATATATATATACATATTAGTGATATAACCAAACTTTCAAATTAAACAATTTTATTTGGTTTGCCATTTTAACAATCAAACATCAGTTTAACTAGTACAGTTAACTAGTGTTTGGTCCTAGATGGGTGTTTTGATTTTTTAAAAATATTTTTCATCGATCCAACCGTACAGATGTCAATATATATATATATGTATGTGTAAATATATTAGTGATATAACCAAAATTTCAGATCAAAACAATTTTATTTGGTTTTCCATTTTAAAAGTCAAACAAGAGTTTGACAATTACAACTAACTAGTGTTTAGGCCTGAATTGGTGTTTCGATTTTTTTAAAAATATTTTTTATCGATCCCACCATATGGATGTCAATAGATATATAGTAGTGATATAACCAAACTTTCATATCAATATAATTTTATTTGGTTTGCCATTTTAACAGTCAAGTATGAGTTTGACTAGTACAACTATCCGGTGTTTAATTCTGAATTTGTGTTTCAATTTTTTAAAAAATATTTTTCATCGATGCAACTATGTGAATGTCAATATATATATAAATAAATATATATATTAGTGATATAACCAAAGTTTCATATCGAATCTATAACCTGTAACTACATATTTAATCTATCTATCTATATTTTGTAGCGACTTAAGAAAATTTTCATTATCAGCTCACTAATATTTTTCTCAAAAAATTATAATGACTTTAATTTAAATTATAGACTTTATAATATAAAATTCAAAATACTATTATCACACACACATATACATATATATATATTATATATATATATATATATATATACTGTATCAAATATATTTGTACATGAAATAAATATTATAAATGCATAATTTTCCTAATAAAGATAAAATTAAAATAATTATTATAAGTTTTTAAGTTTTCAAAAAATTATTATGTCAACTCAAAATGATCGCATTTATATTAACGGACAATGGTTATTTTATGTATTTCACTAAATTCAACCGAATTTAGTGCAAATGAAATTTTCCCATTTTGCTCAAAATTTGAAAAAAGGAGGGAAATTTCCCGCCAAATCCAAAATTAGTTTTTGATCGATTGCGGTCGAATTTAGTATATGAAAATAAATTTTATGAAGGGAAAATTCCCGCTCTTTTTTCCCATGTTATAAATTCGACCGAATTTTTTTTCGGTCGAATTTAACTCCTAATTACGACCGTTTTAATTTCGACCATTTTTTTTCAACCGCTGCAAGTGGAATTTATTTGTAAATACGACCGATTAAATACGACCGTTTAAATTCGACCGAGGCCAGTCGAATTTAGCCGTGTCCAAAGGTTTCGACCGCAGGCGGTCGAATTAAGGCGCGGTCGAATTTAAATCAGTTGTATTTAACCCTGTTTTCTTGTAGTGGGCACCAATTATGTGCCTTGTAAAAAATATGGATTTCTACCTTGGGACTTTGATATATTCTGACTCCCATGACTTCTTATGACTTTAAGCTAACTTTAGAAATTGGTCTGACATCAAGGCCTCAGTAAAAAGATACACAAAAGCAATGCACTTCTCTAAAGTTTCCAAAGGCAACCCTAATGGTGACTCTCGGGTGTTTTGGTGGAAATAGGGTATCTCCACCTTGGGCCTTCACTCCAAACCAACTCTCAAAGGTTATTAAGACTCTAAATTGACTCTAAAAGTTAGAATGACTCGAAGAACTCACTCAGGACTCCCTAGGCCTTAAGTGGAAGTTGACTCAAAACTTAATACTCATTTATCTAGTTCATTTATTGATTTTAATGGCTTTTTAAGCTTCCTAAGACTTTATTATACCTATTTAGACCAAGGCCCCATGAAGGCCTAACCTATGACATGATAATAATCAATCAAAAGTCAAGTTTAATCAAATCTGCCCTGTTCTGAGCTGTTCTCGGGTTTGTGTGTATGCACCTAATTAAATGCAAGTTTTAATTGATTCTAAAGCTACTGGACTCAAGTATGAACCATGTCCCAACTCCCCTGAGCTCAGGCCTATTAAGGCCTTACTAAAACTCATCTAAAATGACCTAAACTTCTAGAACAAAATTATGCCCTGCTAAAACTAATGAATTAAATCAATCAACAAAATCAATCAACAACCGACCAAGGCAAGTGCTAACATACACTAACATCTACTGACTTACAACTTATAAGGTCCATTTGCAATTTATTTTGCATGAAGATCACTTATAAAAACAAGCAAAGTAACACATCACAAGACAAGCCATCACTTGGCATTTAAAGGCAAAAATTTGAAGTAAACATGCATGGTAACATCATGAAACCTACTGACCATAAGCTCATATCATCATATATAATCTAAAATAGCATTTTATTAAAGTAATCATGGCATGCAACTCACAAAAATCAATTATCAAGAGGTTAAAAGAACAACTATATTGGCAATATCACATCTTCGAGTTTTTAATGAAAAATTCGAACTACATATCAAAAATAATAACTTGATATCTACTGAATATAATCCCTTATCATCATGGAATACTTCATCTAGAAATTTTATAACAAAAAACCACAGCATGCATCTCATATAAGTCTAGTACCAAAGCACAAAATCAACAAGAATGGTTTTTACTTCGAAAACTACTTATAAACCAACATACAAGTGCTAAATCCTACATGCAATTGCTAAATCCTACATGCAAGTGCTAAACTTAATTTATCTTGAAGTAAAAATGGCATGCAAGAATTTAAACTTGATAAAACAACATTTTTAAAGAATAAGACTTTCGAAAACAACATGCATGGTCATTTTAATAAAAAACTACCCAAGATCAACACTCTAAACATTCGGCTCTTAAGAAATCAGTGCCAGATGTTCATGAACAAGATTATGACATGGAAAAATAGAAGTGTAATACCTCTCCAAGATCACATCTTGCGCATATCTATAAGCCACCATGGTCGAAACCTTGAGTTCACAAGAACTAAGGTCTTAACTTCGGCTTTAACAACATGCACCCATAAAACTATCCTTAAAATGAAGATACTCGTCTAGATGATGAAGGTGTTGGCTTGACTAGCTTGAGAAGTGAAAGAAAATGAAAAGAAGTGAAGAAAAATTGCAAGAGTGGGGTGGGGGTGTGCTTTAGCCGAGAGGGAGGGAGGAGAGGAGAGGGTGAGGTGTTTGAGTGGGTGTGAGGTGAAATGAGAGCATTTTCTTGATTTTGATACTTTGATTTGATTACAAGTGGTAGTGGAATGGAAAAATTACACAAGTGTCCCTCTTGCTAGTTGTGACAAAAATTGCATGCAAGGTCAAAGGAGTAAACTAGCAAGTTAGTGGGGTCGGAAGTTGCACTCTTAGCCTTGGACTCTATTATAAGCTAAAATGCATGCAATGTTAGACTAATAATCTATTAATTAATAAAAGTATAATTAAAAAGATTGGATTTTAGTAAATAACATACAACTACATAAATCAAAAAATTAATAACATAAATACAACGGGCTTTTAGAAATTTTATAAAGTTGTTTTCAAAAATATTGAACAAAAATATATATTCTTAAAATAATTTTCTAAAATTAATACTCTAATATATAAGCCAAATAAAAATATGATTAACAAGTCTAAGATACACAAGAAAATGTAAGCAATTTGATTCTAAGCCGCTATTATACAAATTATCATTTTTTGTCAAATTACAACTTTTATTATCCAATCGTGATAAACTTAAACATTAATTAATTTTGTAATGAATTTTTCTTGCGTACTTAAATAATCTAACAATGTTCGGAATGCCACACATCGAAGAATGTATACGAACGCATTGAATTCACATAATTTCTGACATCTATTACATGAAAAATTATATAGTGCACAAAATAGAATATTATATTACATTCATATCAAATATTTACAGGCGTTAAATGTAATGGATAATGACTACGTGTAATGGATGATATTTTTAGCCCCTCAAAAAAGATATGTGAAACACATTATGCAGATGAGATAGTTGTGGCAGAAATGCAAATTTAAAAGACATTTCCTCCACTTTCTCCATAACATCAAAAGGTCCAACATACCTCAAACTAAGCTTCCCCCTCATACCAAAATGTTTCACACCCTTACAAGGCGATACCATCAAAAACACATGATCACCTGGTTCAAATCCACCAAACTTCTTGTGATGGTCCGCATAACTCTTTTGATGTGATCAAGTATCCTTTAAACTTGCTTTAACTTTGTCCACCTTCTCATTAGTGATTCTAACTAACTCTGGTCCTTTAATGACTCTCACACCAACCTCATCCCAACAAGATGGAGCCCTACACCTGCTACCATAGAAAGCCTCAAATGGTGGCATACCAATAAAGTGACAACTATTATTGGATGTAAACTCAACCAAATACAAATACTTATCCCAATCACCTGTCCACTCTAAAGAACAAACCCTCTACATATCTTACAATGTCTGAATCATCCTCTCTGATTGTCTATCGGTCTATGGATGATAAGCTGTACTAAAATTAAGCCTTGTACCCCAAGCTTGTTGGAAACCTTTCAAAACACGATATAAATCTCGTATCCCTGTTAGAAACTATCGACATAGGCACACCATAAAGTCTAACAATATCACACTGGAAAATCTATGCCAACTCCTGAAGAGGAGTGGTCTCTTTAATAGGTAAGAAGTGAGCGGACTTAGTAAGTCTATCAACCACCGCCCATATGACATCATTCTTCTTGAAAGTTCTCGTCCAATGAGTCACAAAATCCATAGTAATGTTTTCCCACTTCCAAACCAGAATATCTAACTACTGCAACAATCCACTAGGCCTTTAATGGTCTATCTTCACTTGTTGACATGTAAGACATTTCCCCACAAATTTAACTATATCTCCCTTCATTCCACTCCACCAGAAATGCTTCTTCAAATCCCCATACATCTTGGTGGAACCTGGATGAATATAGAATGAAGAACTATAAGCCAACTTTGAAATTTCCTTGTGAATTATAGGGTCGGCGGGCACACACAATTTATTACCCAACCATTACGCCCTCATCATCAATAGAAAAATGTTTTTTCTTGCCACCTGCCACCTCAGATCTAATAACTTTCAAACATATATCACTCTTCTGAGCTTCCTTAAATTTTGAAACAAGATTTGATGCCACTTTCAAACTTGCAATGCCACTTCCTGACCCTTTAAAATACAACTCCTTATTATTAAAATAGAATAAACAAGTATTGTTTATTTAATCAAAATGAAAACCTTTCTTGTCCTGACAAGAACTTGATTTAATGTATATGTTAAAGGTAGGCACATAATAACAATTTATCAAGTTCTCAATCTCGCCCAATGGACAAAGTTAGGTATCGAGTTTTTCAACTAAAGCGATAACTTTTGGTCCAATTCTAACCTGATACCTGAAACTTGACCATTGCTAGTCTTCTTCTTCAGATCTTCCAAACAAGCTTGAAAATTTAACTTCCAGTCATTAAGTTATTTCCACATAAATGACAATCATCTCTTTTAGCAACATCACTATCAGGCTTCAAAAACCCTTTGGGATTGGACTTTGGTTTGGCACCGAATAAGATCAAATCTTCACCTTGCATGTGTACTTTCCTTACCCATTTGTATTCCATATGTACATCATCAATATGGATGTAATTCATACCTTTACGAAGTTATTTTCAGCAGTTCTAAACATGTTTAACAACTCAGTGAGTGTTCTTTCTATCTCATTCATTTTGTTCTTAAGAAAACTAAGAATAAAATATGTTCAAAGGTTGTTTGATCAAATCAACCTAAGTATCTAGAATATTCTTGAAACCCAAAATATTAAGGTACATATACCTATCATTTTTATAACATGTGGTCCAACCGGATATCAATCTTCCATTAATTCAAAAGTATGGTACCTTATTATTGTCAAATCTTTCTAACGAGCCAATCCTTCAAACATCATTTGAAGGTGCTCAGTCATTTCATAAGAATCATTATGCTCTTGTTGCTTCTAAAACTCAGCACTCATAATTACAAGCATGAGACATGAAACATCAGTTGCATAATCAACTTGCTTGTGATAAGCATTTTGTTCAGCACATGTTTCATTCTCACCAAGAAGCAATAAGGGATGGGTTTGAGCGACGTCCTTGAACTTGAGGTCAATCCTCAAGTTCTCATGTCAATTGAGGAAATTATCATGTCATCTTGTCCTTTTCAAGGAATATTACATAAAAAACTTATTTCTATTATTTGTCATTTGATATCTACAATATTAAAGTGCATAAAATGACTTAGTTCACTAAATTATGTTCAAGTGATTATTCATATATATATTCACAATATATATCTCCTACTATTTTTATCTAATCAATAGCCCTAACTATTAATTCAGAAAGAATATCTTCTATACCCTTTCTAGTGACCCAATATCCATATTTTATCATGCATTAGGTCAGTTTTGGCTTTTCTCTTAAAACATGATTATTTAGGTAGACAACATTTGTCAATTATATCAATTATATAACATTTGGATAACTTGGTGAAACAATATTTGTTCATATTTATCTAATAAATCTCGCCAAACTCTATGCCTCTAAGTTCACAATCCTATTGTGAACCCACTCTTTGTGGATCTAGGGGTTAACGCATTGGACTCATTGGAAGGCATATGATCAACTTAATCTTTAACTTTAGGGTTTTGTTAAATTTAAAAGGATCATCATTCCATCATAAGGAGGTGCCCATTTTTTCCTTGAATAAAATACTTTAAATTAATATTGGACAATGGTTTGATTTCCAGGTAGTGAGAGAGTCACAACGGTCTCTCTTAAAACCCAGAACATTACAAGTTCAATGAACTCGCTTTTGACAAAATTGCCCCATATCAGAAAAACAAAGAAAATTTGTATTTTATTCCGTGGTTCATAAATAGGAAAATCTCATAATCGTTTGTTTATTTTAAAATTTTGAGTCATTATAGATTTTATCTTGTTTAGAAAGAATGGCATAGGTGTTGTATCTAATACATATATCCTTAATCTGAATAAACATGCATCTTTATAAACTACTCTACAAATACATTTAACATATGAGCATATATATGTAAATTGTGATATATTAAATGTGGTTCGTTATGGCTTTATCATATGTGATCTTTATTAAGCTAATGACAAAGATCTAGGTAAATCTAAGATGGAAAATAAATATTGGCTAACTATTACATGTCTTCTTTCTTTTATTGCTTCCTTGGATGGCCTCCTTATAAGATTACTCTTCCTTGATCTTCAAATATTCATGTCTTTGTTTACATTACAAGAATGAAATATACAACTAATCTAATGAACTTACAAGAAAAACTCCAGTTACATTCGAGAATTAATAATTACAAGATCGAACGACATGCAAGCCGTATTTAAAAAACCATTAACTTGAGGTCATAAGCCATAATCATCCATCATGCTCAATTAACACATAAGAACATGTTAAAACACATAATATGATCTAAACATTTCATACCAATCATGATCTAATAATAAAAACCAAATATGGCAAAAATTAGAAAATTTGAAATTAAATCTAATAACATTAAATCGGAGATTACAGGGCCTCAACAACGTCAAACGCCTTACAGATCAGTCACTGATAGCCTTGGCTATTAGTTTTGTTCATACGGTCGATTCCATACGAAATAGCGTATTCGTTCACAAAAATCAGACACCAGACACATATTTCAGCAAATCCGATGCGTCTAATTCAAAATCATAACAAATACGATTCTTATAATAAGAACAAACATAAAAAATGTATATATCAGTAAATATACAGATTATATATTCATCATATGATTATACAACTCTCATAAATATCATATATTCAAAACGTATATATATACGCATATATAAACAAACTACATATAAAACATATAAAATCTTCTACATAACAGTCATGGTATATTGTATACATGTTATCATAATAAAACCAGTAAACACATAAATGAATTAAACACTTTTCGCAAGTACCTCTGATGCCATTGAAGGGTTTCGTGCATGTAAACCCAACAGAAATGGTAATTAAAATTGTGAAAAATGAGAATTTTTTAAATCCACCGCAGGATCCATGTGAAAAATAGATATTTAATTCATAGATTATATCGTTTACCTTAAGAAACTTTACGAATTGGTTGAATAATTGAGATTCAAAGATTGTTCAATCACCACGCCCGTTCTCGCGATCTACGCCCTATCGGTATACACACGAATATTTGAACTCAAGGATTGAATGTGTACTAGCACAAACTCATTTCTTCTTGCTCTCTCCATCTACTCTCTTGGTTGCTGGGGTTTTAGTAAAAGTATTCCACACAAAATCAGCCACACAAGAGATATTATATAGAGAGTAGAAAAAAAATTATAACTATTAACTAATTAGGAGTTATTATTAATTTAAAATCCCTATTTGTATAATAATTAAGTCACATTTAATTATTTACCAACTGAATTTAATAATTGATATTAGTAAATTCGAATATTATTATTTATCTAATTAATGACTTAATTAATATTATAAATAATTTGAATTACTTTAATTTAATTTAAATCTAATTTAAATTAAATTATCCTTCAAACATTTTTTGTGTGTGATCCTATAGATTATTATTACGTTGGCAACGAATTTTAAATCTAATATAAAATCGTAAATAATGAGCGGCATCTAGTAATACATCATTATTACCCAAGTAATAATAATTGAATCGGTGATCGATTAAACGTTTCATGAATAATGTATAATATAATATAATCCCTCTAATCATAGTTTAATCCAAATTTC
Organism: Apium graveolens; assembly: GCF_009905375.1. Taxonomy (NCBI): domain Eukaryota; kingdom Viridiplantae; phylum Streptophyta; class Magnoliopsida; order Apiales; family Apiaceae; genus Apium; species Apium graveolens. The sequence goes on along the minus strand of NC_133656.1, from coordinate 126,101,200 downwards.
CCTGAACAATGAGTAGACTATCATATCAAATCAACATTTGAGCATGACCACACATTTCATACTCTAGCTCACACAAGAGGCCAATAATATCACTTCTAAAATAGGTGGGTTAAATCCCATCTAGATCATTCATATTTCTCATATGATCTATAATATACCCAATATCCAATTTATCATTACCCGGTCAAGGATAACTTTTAATGGAATCAATGTATATTAATTCTCCTGTAGAAATATAATGACTTCAGGATTGAGGACCATTACATCATTATCACTGTGAGAATTACATATGACATAACAGACATGTAGAATCTCACATGGGATTATGCAGCACCATATACATTTACCAATGCCTGTGTTTTTTACTTTAGTATCATTATACCAATAATCAATGAGATGTGATCATGAATCAACAAACACACCAATTTTAGTGTAATATTGTTGTCCCTTAATAATAATACTCGAGTAGGGAATTTTAGGAATATTGATACTATTCTCATAATTTTATTCCAAAGACATTTATTAATCTAACATTTATATCACAGTAAATTAAGAAATAATAAATTATACAGGGTATAATCTATAGAACATGAACATTAATCATCCAAATGTCTTAAACTAAAATATCATGGTGTTTTCTCTAGGGCACAAACACTAACATCAAGTGCAATTCCCCTTAATGTTATAATAGGTCTACTATAATGCTTTTCTTGCCTATTATAACAGTAGAAAGTCATTATATAAGGCCATCTATGGGGTAGTGCTTCTATAGAAAGGGTTCAGTATGTTTTTACTTTTACCCAATTGATATCAACCTTAATTTCTAGTTCCCTAAGATTATCAAGAATGTATTAAAGAATCTAAATGTATCTCCAGGACAATACATGCCTTTTGCATGGGGAACATTGGCATGTCTGGATTCCATTAAAAAGAATCACCAATTGAAGATTAACGTTGACTTTATGAAATAATTTTATAGCCTCAAGAAGTTCATCAATTACAGGGTTCGATTTTCCAATAAAGACAGAGGTGCCCGTCTGACTATCAACAATGACATGATGAACGATTGGAACTGGAAGAAGAACTATGTTTTTTCTGAGAAAAAGAAATTGGGGAAAGACGTTGATTAGCTATTGGAATGTTGGAGCAACACGCATATGCCTCTTTAATATCTTTTCATTTCTTGCTCATTCTCTTTTCAAATATATACTTGTTTGAAATTCACTATTTTTCTTGAGACATCCTAGCCATATTTTTACTTCTTTATGTCCTCTTTTCTATGTTATTTTGATGTTTTGCCTTCAAATTAATTTAGATTAAATCTTCAATACTTGAGTGCCTTTTTTTCTTTTTGTTATACATCATAGATGTAATCTCTCAAGATAGTCCTATCACAATTTAATTAATTTTGTGTTCCCATGAGTGAATCTATCGTGTGCTTTTGAATTTGATGATAACGATGCTAACATCAAAGATATTGCCGACAAATATAAAAAAGACTGTTGCTAATAGAACTAGAGGCAAATTAGCTTTTTCTTCTCCTGTCAGGATGTCTTACTCAATTTAAAGCTTTTCTTCTGAAACTTTAGAAAGCCCCAAGAGTAATCAGAATGTGGAGATGAGTTCAGGGCAGATGTACGACAAAGGTATATGTTGCATCCTCTCTTTTATGATGTACCTCTTCTTGGATTTGTCTTTGTGTACTTTTTTACTGTTGTGGATTGAACCATGCTTTTTAATTATGAAGTTTAAGCCCCCAACGATTAAAACCTCTTATCATTTATGGTAAAGACATGTTCAATAAAAGATCTCCTGAAGAGATGTCCACAAAAATTGAATCGTCTAAAGCCTTAATATTGATGACTCCAATTGAAATTAAGTTATTTGTATGGTATTTTTTAACTTTAATCCTCATTTTTTAACTTTAATCCTCATTTTTTGCTTTAGTTATGATTGCTGATTCGATTTAGTGTTATTTATCTAATTTTTCTCGTTATAAATGCTAATCTATTATTTTATTACTGATATGATTAGGTTTTAAATATTTTGATTTGGTATTCGGTGCTTGTTATAGATTTATCTCCTTTATTTTATAGACAAGTTATTGAAATTAAGTTATTTGTATGCGCGCTCCGCCCGGGTACGAGAGGCTCATGACAGGGTTACTATAAAGTTATTTTAAGTTTCTATATGTTCTAGAGTGGATGATTTACATTTTTACTTGTAAAACTGCATAATGGAACTTTACTAGAAACTAATAAATTGCCTTGTCACTTGAAAATCTTTGAACACAAGTTTACTCAAACTGTTGAAATTGTCTTTAACTTGCAAGTTATTTATAGACGGTTATCGTTGTTATAAGTCTGGATCGGAACTTGAATGCAAGATTGAATGATTATAATAGACATTAATTTTAACGATTGTGTTCTGGTCAAATCTCAGTCAATTTGAAATTGACTGTGTATGCTTACAAGTTGGTGTTAGTTTTGTAAGTTAACAACTAAGATTGATCTTCCTTGTTTGCTTTTGCGAAAGTGAAACTGATTATTATTTGTTGTTTATTGTTTGTCGTAGACATATATGTTCAAGTATGACAGTGTCCATGGTTCCTGGAAGCATCATGAACTCAAAGTTAAAGATGAGAAGACCCGGCGGCAACACACCGTCGTTCGAGGATTCCAATCCCAAAACAAAGTATATGTGTAAATGTTATTTATTATCAAATATATATCAGTCTTGATACTGTTCAAGTATTGTGGTTTGGTTTTGTTCATGAGATATATTGTTATTGTTGTTCTAAATCATAAGATATATACTGATTGCTGAGCATTTCTTTCGCTCATACTTGTTTTATATCCTGATTCTTTCAGCTAGGTCAGGGCAAGCTTAAGTTCCAGGTCTGAGGAGAGCTTGTGTGCTTGTAGATAGTTTGGTGTGTTCTCTAGGTAGACAGTTTGGGACGCTTAACTAATCTACAAGTTTGTAATAAAATCTGAATAAGTTGTAAAACTAATTAGACTTATGGTCTGTAATAACAGTTGGTTTGTATTAGTGCCTATTCCATACTATAACATGTGATCGATCCAGTTCCATGCAAGGGGTCATATTTATTATATTATTCGGCTGTGATTATTTTATTGTGGTTTATTGGCTAGTGACCCCCAAATCTAGACCCCGGATGTGGAGGGCGTCACAATGTCTGTTAAAGGAAAAATATAAGCACAATATCTAACTCTTGATAACACTTTATTGAGAAAAAAAATTCATTAAATTCTTAAACAAAACCATGATATAGGCGAAGATTCTTACTTACGCACACATTTAGAAAAGAACACATGAGTTCTTACTCATGCATTTCTAGAAAAATATCAAATGACATATTCCATGACTTATATAGGATTTTTTCTAAAATTTATGTATTCATGGACTCGAACAGACTCACTGAAAAAATTTATGAATAGATTTGGATTTTATATGCATATAGGCCAATAAAGTTGAATATAGAAAATAAAAATAAATGTACTAATAACTTTTCTCACTACATAAATCTAGAAGTATATTATGCATGTCCTATTAGTTAAAATTATAATTTTAACAGTGCCAATCAATCTATTATTTGTTTACGGAATTTTGAAATTTTCACATCACTTAGGTTTGAGAAATTTAACATCAATACTCCATTCTTTACAACATAAATTTTTATATGCAAAAATTTGAGTAATTATTTTCATAAGTCATAATGTAAGCAACAAATTAATTTATTCAAGCATACAAATATTAAACTACTCAACCAGAGCCAAGTTACTATATGCGTTGTAGGTTCACAAAGTCATGATCAATTGATTATGATTTTTTGATACAATATTTACATCTACTCTGGATTTTTTTTTTAAAATCCTCATATCAGGTCCTACATACTTGGTGGGATGTTTTACCTAGTAGATAAGGGCAGGACACTTTAACAATTATTTCTTATGATAAATAATAGTATAACAATGTATATGTGCGTAATAAATAACAATGGTTAAAGAAATAATAGTTATTGAAATAACATTGGTATACAAATCTAGGAGGTGATAAATTCACATAAACTTGTGTAAATATGACAACCATTAAAATTTTCTAAATTAATCATATTCAGGCCAAGACCATATATAACCATATTTATCCTAGCCAGCCCTAAATATCTGTCAATCTGATTGGGCATCATTCAAGACTTTCGTATACATGTCACCACTCTTTTTCTACTTCTATATACACATTCCCACTATTTTTTTGAATAGTTTGGTACGGGGTGTAACTTTCACTTAAAATGAACTAATCACATGGTTTGTGAAACTAAGTTGTCAGACACTTTTTGACTTGAGCACCAAAATTTTGGTTGATCAAAAGAACTTGAAATACAAGCAATATTACCAGACATAATATTGCTGCTCTACAACTGCTTTTGTTATGTAGTATATCAAAAAATGATAACACTACTAAAAATTTAACTTTTCCACTTTTGGAAATTAAAAATTAACAACATAATTCTGGTTCTGAAATTTCTTGTAATCATATACTACAAATTAATTAAGACTCTACCTAAGGAGCACAAATTGTTCACTTCTCCAAAAGATTTTGTATATACCCTTTCTTTGCTACTGCCTACTAGGTACCACTCGAGGTTCCTTTTGGCCAGAGATCAACCAGCAGAAAACACGTAGTATTCGACTTTTAAGTAAGCTGAAAACACGTAGTATTCGACTTTTAAGTATAGATCGTGGAGATACCAGATTAGATTAGAAAGTAAAAGAAAGGCAACGGGTTGACTGATTTAAACTTTACCCTAAAGCTAAACAATAAAACAAAGAAAAATATATCATACTTAAAACCTAGAGTAACACAATTCTATTTAAACTCTAGGTTGAACAAAGATGAAACTCTACTTAACACTCATTAGAAGGCCGCAACCTAGTTTTCAATAAGTTTCTCATTAGCATTTCATTTACTCAATGAAATTGAGGTAAGGGTATCTTTTACTTTACCCTCCAGTTATATTCTCACATTACTCGAAAAAAATTAGGAACATGTGAGAAAAAATGTGCACAAGTTTTTTTCACATCATATCAAGAACTAGGAAACACTATATAAACTATAAATAATGCCCAGTTCAATTTAAAACAAAGAGAAACAAAGATAATTAGTTTACGGATCTGTTCATTAGCTTTTTTATTTGCCTAGGTCCCTGATATGTTGATTTATAGAGCTTGCCAGCATGTTGTTGCTTATAGATGAAGACCTCAAATTAGGCTGACAATATCTCACAACAAAGAAGATTGGTAAAATTAATCAATACACTATAACACAAACTAAATATTAAAATTATATGTCTCAATAGAAATCAACAATAAGTCTCAATAAAAAAAACATAATATATTTGTGTTCATAATTTAAAATACTCAACTTGGATCAAATAAAAAAGAACATGTTTAGTAGCTTTCCAACTTAAAACATCTCATTCATTATATTTATTCTCCTTCATTTCTAAAATAGAGGTTTGAAGGATGGTATATAGAAAAGAATGATGATGAGAATATTATTTTAAAAATATAATATATGTTATACAAAATTATAATATATGCTAAAAAATATAATATTTATAATATTTGTAACCTTTCTTATAATATATAATATTATAATTTATTTTGCAAGTACTGTCTTATTATTAAAATAAAAATATTTTAATTTTTTGACGATATAGAATATTTTAATTTTGTAAGTAGAACTTGATTACTTGTAAGTAGATAAGTTTGGTGAAATTTTAATAGTAATATATAAAAGAAAAAAGAATGTAAGAAAGAAATAATAAGAAGATGAAAATGAATTGTAGGTATAACTACAGTGGCCCAGAAAGATCACTAATACATGGGTGAGCTGGCCCTTCCACATCATTTTGTACAAATATTCTGGAGCATTACTCTTATAAAATTTTCTGAGCCATGTGATATACCTCTTCTAATCTCATCGGGCTTAAATACTCGTTGCCTCACAACTTGAACAATGAAGGACTACATAGGCCTCTATTGGACAAGTGGGCCAAAAGAAAAGTTTTTGAATAATAATTTATTAATAATTTATATTAAAATACATATATTTTCATTAAATGCCCTCATTAAAACAGGCCATGTGCCCATGTGTTCAATGTAGTTATTGTGATAACCCATGCTAGAAACTACAATATAGCTTTACAAATAAATAAATAAATATATATATATATTATGTCCATACTTAAAAATTGAAATTGGTCTCCATCTGACACTACTCACAAGCAATTTTCAAAAACCTAATATCACCCTCATCACTTTTGAGGTTAATCTACCTCTCCCCCCCTTGTGAGGTTGATCACTACTTGTCACAATTATTTTAAAAGTATTGTAAGTTATATCATGTAAAAGACTTATATTTAATTTATATCTAGTTATATTAGGTACAAATTATTTTTTGTTAAGCAGTCCCATAGTACATATCTTTACATATAAAAACAAAAATCATTCTTTACTAGATACATATTTGGAAATACATATGAGTCCCCTTTTGAGAATGCATGTCCCATGGGTCTTTGATGCCACTTTTCATATTTGATATTGTTGTAGCATTTCTTTAATATTGTATGTTTTTCCTTGAACCCTTGTATAAAACAACTTTAACAACCCAACTAATAAAATTTCTCAAGATAATACTTATTTAAATCCAAACTCCATTAAAATCCGATAAAACTTTCAATTCTTGAAATAAAATACAACTAAATTATAACCAAACCAACAAACTCTAAAGAAAAATCTAAGAAAATACAAAACTTCTCAAAGTCTTGGAACTCGCACTCTTCCCCTTAAACAACCCACCTAAATGAGAGAATACTTGTCGGAGGAAAACAAGAAAAACAAAGGACCAGCAGTGAGCGAAAGGCTCATATACGGAAATAAAATAAAGCATAACTGAACAAAGATTAGAAGATGACGAGGCTAAGAACACAACTGAATATCTGAATGAAGCACAATAATAATAATGAATGAGACAATGTAAAAAAATGAATAATAAACTCACAAAACAAAACTAAATGCTTATCACCCAAAACTTATCATACTCTTACACATATCCTTATCAATTTTACATAATAATCACAAATAATATAATCGAAAGAATTATGATAAAATGAAATCATACCCTTACACATACTCTTACACATATTCTCTCACTTACAAAATAATACATAAAATAGCTTACATACGAACATGGGAGATAATCTTATACTTACAGGATGTCCTACATTTTCGGTAATCCAGCTTGCACGGCAATAAGCATGTGCTACCCAAAAGGCCAAATCATACACATACTAGCCATGGCTATACGTGTCCCACAACTTCGTCGACACGCCCATACAATTTAAGTACACCGCGTAGGAGGTGCCAAGCACGAGATTATCCACTCGCGACGGATGTCTTACAAACTCCCAAGTCATACAAATAATATAAATAACTCAAAATAAATATTCAAAGATCACACACTCAAATATCTTACATCTCCAAAATCATATATAAATTTATCAAATAACCCCAAAACACAATAACCCAACATCACGGAACAAAATAACATAACAAACCACTAATTATTGATAAATTCAAATCTGATCAGTTTCAAAGAATGTCAAATTACTGCATAAAGACGAAGTCAAATGAAAAAGTACGAAACAGAAAAGTCGTGGGAAATTCCGAGACCTTTCCAGAATGGTAAGGCTCGTCAAAAATGAACGAGTAACGAATTCATAAAACAAATAATTGCGGACTGCAGAATATAATCAGCCCCTGATTACAAATGTATTTTGATATTTAAGACATCAAAATCACAGAATTTAGCAGCAGAATGTAAACACAAATTGCAGATATCGAAAAGAACTTTCCAGAATGGTATTGCTCATAATATTTGAACAAATATTCAATTTAATATGATTTTTCAAAGGTTGGATATTCAAATCCCGAAGTCAAACAGGCAGGTGATCCAAATTACAGAAAAACTCATATTTAGGGATCAAATTTCACAAACGGCAAGGAACAAAATTTGTAGATAATTAAAAGACCTTTCCGAAATGACCAAAATCAACAAATTCTAACAAATAACGAATCAGATATGAATTTAACAAGAAATCGGATCGTATGCAATGAAGAAAATGGAAACGAACAACAAGAGAACAAAGAAGATATCCGTACCTCGAGATCTTAGTAACCGAGAATGAAAATCAATAAATTTAGAACCCCAAATCACAAGAACCGTAATCCCTTAAACTCCAAATCCATAATATGTGATTTGACTTTGTTGTTCATCTATTTCTCCTTGTCTTTACTTCTCTTTTCCTCCTTTTCTATCTATTTTAGTCTCTCGTCTTCTCTCCATCTCTTTCTCTTTTCTCCTCTTTTCATAAAACGTAAGTAATCTCTTTTTGTTCTCCCTTGTTGTTTTTTTCAAACCCTAACTCTTTCTTCCTCCTTTTTTTAATTAAAACCCTCACTCTTTTTTTATTATAGCCTTAGTAGTTTTCTAAAACTAATACTCTTAAAACAATATTCTGATTATAAATATAAAAATAAACTTACACAAACTAATTTAATTACAACACATTGACATTAATATATAATTAAATCAAATAATTCAACTAAAAATAATTATAAAAAATCGGGATGTTACAACAACTCCCCCTATTCTCACATATTTTACTCGGAAAATGCTTACATAAAAGTAATTCTACATAAATTTTGATTATATTATCAAGAGGGAGAAGAAAACATACCAAGATAGAAAAATACTATCATGATTTAGTTCGTCATGATCGTATCTAGTGACACCACCTCTTATGTGTGGGAATATTTTATTTCATATATAGGTGCATACACATATTTCATATATAAGTATATAGATCAAGAGTAGACAATCTTTTTCAATGACCGCCCAACTTGCTAGCATTTTATGACACCTTATATGGTCTCTATTGTATTTTTTTGAAAATATAACATGTTTCATGTTTTTATTGAATATTTTATAAAAATATGTTTTTTAAAGTGACATGTTCAATATATTTTTATTAAAAAGAAAATTAAAAATTAAAAAACTAATAATACGACACTATAATGGGTGTACAAATATCACATGAATTCCTGATTTAAGCCCAATTATGATAAGCCTAATAGAAATATCAGCTCTAAATTTTAAAATGAAATAATCTGACATGTCTTCTATGTTCTTTATACAGAAGGAAGTTTACCTTCTATTTGATCCATTGTAAATGATATTATTAGTTTCAAGAGTTCTCCCACTCCCCAAATTAAAAAAAGTATCTCACAAATCGCACCAAATATTCAATAGATTTTTTTACATAATAATAAATACCTTTAAATTTCTGGGCTCAAGATACTTTCCTAGAATATTCATAAGACTATCAATTAATTCTTCAAACATTTTCCCCTCATTCAGTTCCTGCATTTCTGCCATTAATGGAGATGGCATGAGGACGTGTTGTAATTGTTTATGTAGAGCTAGTTGATTGACATGATACAAATGGGGGAATACATGCATAGCGCTTGAGGGAAGGGATATAGAGTGTGTGAGCATGTCATATATAAGGTAAACATTTTTTCATATTATTCCCTACCGTGCACTTAGCAACTTTTCCGAGCTTATCTTTTAGCTCAAGAGACAAGTGGACTTTTATATTTAAAAGTTGTCTTAGTTGCACGCGAAAGCGTAATCATTTTGCTTTTCCCAAAATAGTAAAAAAGGAAGCCAATACACTATTAGAAAGTACCACTAAATTTGAAAAACATATTTTTAGTTCTATATCTAGTGAAACCCCAAATATTTAGAATTTAAGAGTTAAGTTTTTTATATTTGAAGGGAAAAAGGAAACAAGAAACTTACAATGTTCAACCAACATCTTTACCTGCAATATTGACAAATGAAGCATTTCATAGGAAATATAATTATTGATATTAACTGATCAAATTATCAAAATATGTCAATCAAGCTAAACTTAAAACTTGACGCAAATGTTTAAGGACATTACAATAGAGAGCAACAGTAACAAGAGAGACTTTAAGGTTCTAGCTTATAAAGGTTAAGCAAAATTTGTATCTTTGTCAAGTTATAGTTGTAAATTTGAACTCCTGGAATGTAGTTGATGATCTGCAGCACTCGTAAAAGATATGCTCTTTCCACGATACAGTTTATAGCTAGGCTGGTAGTGCTTCTTTATGATTAGTACTCATCCCCGAGTCTTCATCCGCGTCTGGAAATCCCTCTTGCAAACATCCCATTTTCTGTTGCAGTGTCTAAAACCTTTTTTCCTCTTTTTTTGAGAACAAAATCGACAAACCAAAACTAAGAAATTTAAAAATATAATTAAATTACCATGTAAGAGTTAGTTAAGAAACCAAATATCATCAATAAATCAAGAACCTGATTGTTGATGAAAATAACAGTTCAAAATACAATAGGAAAAAACTTGCAACATGAAACCTGTTATAAGTCACTGTCCTATAGAATATTCCCAGAACAAGGCAAAAGAAAAGGGAAAATATTGTTGACTAAAAGAGTTAAAAAAATCTTACTTGTGTTCCACGTTTTCCCCCATTGCGATTGCATCACTACTTTTCTTTCTTGATCATTTTACGAAAATGTATTTTTCGTACATACAATTGTGATAACTGTGTTTTCACGAAAAGATATAGAACGGTGATAAATGAAATTGTAACTTGACTGATCTTTTACAGAATTTACAATAGGACCCTTTTTTTAGTATACACCATCCATTTTTTTTGTTGACATTGAACAAAAGAAGCATGAAGAGACTTTGATGATTAAAAAAACCTAAATAACTCAGTAGTTGGAGAGATAAATAATTAAAGTAATTTTAAGGATACACATGTTTGTACATCAAGGACATTTCATGAATAAAATTATAATAAATATTATTACATTCACATATTAAACTCTGTAGATGGTCATGTAAATAATTAGAGTTCTTTTGAGGGATTGGGTATTATTCAACATATAATATACACATGTTTCTATATTAAGAAGATTTCATGAATAATATATTCACATATTATAATAATATTATTACATTCACATACTATAGTAAATGTTATTACAGTGCAAGGACCTAGTTCACGGAATTGGTAAGGAGGTTAATGGATTTATTGGCACTTTAATGGATTTATTATCATATGGAAATATTATGCTGAAATCATATACTAGATTATAAAGAGAGGTTAGAGAAAGTGTAGAATCTTGTGTATATGAATTTTATTCAAAGTTCTCTAAGTATTGAATTGGGGTTATGCCTCTATATTTCCAACAAAATAATTACATTACATTATTGCATATGTCATGTTGCTTGTAGTAATTTAATATTATATAATATTTGACAAGCCCCTTTAAGGCCATTTTTGGATAGAGGACTCTTCTTGGGATTGAATCCCCCCGAAAGGCCATCTATGGATGGAGGACTCTTCTTGGGATTGAATGCCAGAGAGTGTTGTGAATATCTACTCTATAAATTCAAAATCAACCAAGTACACAAATGCTTTCGAACAAAAAACTGATCAAGTCAAAACCAGCTCAAACACAACATGAAAATAGTACATCATCTAAATGTGTAACAAACAATCATCAAAATTGTTAGTGTATCAAGTCTCACCGCCTTGTTTTCATTTTCATCTGAAGAATTATCAGATACCGCCTCACCAGCCTCACGCCTTAATTTTTTGAAAGAAATGATATTTGTCCTACCTGGTATCAAGTCCACATAAAACATCTGTCTTTCAGAACACCAACATTTGTCCTTTTCACATCCATGATGAAGAAATTAAGATAGAAAAATGAGGAAATCAGTGAAATGTAATTATAAAAATGGGGTGTACGATACCGAGCAAGATTGTTACGTAAATTGAGAGCAGAAAAAACTGTAGAGACTAGAAGCAACCCACACGTATAAACTCTATCACAGTAATAACACACATAAATTTGAGACAAGCTCAAGTTTTTGTTATTTAAACTTCAGAGTACTACAAAGCAGTGTTTACAAGCCATATATATGGAAATAGGAAATAGATGAAGACTACTTAACATACTTCCTAAGATACATACCGTTGAGACAAAATAAAACCATCCTAGTCTTACTATAAGACTACATATCTACCTACAGAAACAGATAACTAAGACCTAGTCTCGTTGATCATGACTAATTCATCACAGCAACTTCTTTGGACACATTATATAGGAATATAAATAACACGAGTTTAGATTATAATTCCAACAAGCTCCCCCTAATCTAAACTCAATTGCAGCTTTAAACTGATTGCAGCATTTTCACTCCCAGTAGCTCACGCATACCTTCGAACTTCGCTCTACTCAATGCTTTAGTCAACACATCATCCCGTTGCTCAGCTATGTTAACATGTCTCAGTATTATCTCACCTCGTTCTGCACATTCACGTATAAAATGTTAGCGAATGTCTATATGCTTACTTCTTCCGTAAAATACTAGGTTCTTGGCCAAGTCTATTGCAGACTTGTTATCAATATAGAGTACAATTGGACCAGGCTTTATATTTGTTATTTGCCTGAGTAGATTATAGAGCCATATCCCCTGACAAGCAGCTGTTGTTGCTGCCATAAACTCAGATTCACAGGACGACAAAACTACACATTTCTGTTTTTGTAACACCCAAGTAATGAGATTCTCACTCAAGTAAAAAGCCATACCTCCAGTCGAATTTCTATCATCCACATTCCCAGCAAGATCACGATCAGAATACCCCGAAAGCAAATAATTTACCTCGCCCTTTGTGTACACTAAACCAAAGTCGAAAGTTCCACTAATATACCGAATGATCCGTTTAACTGCGGCTAGATGCATCTCAGTTGGTCTTTCCATGAACCTACTTACCACCCCAACGGAATATGATATATCAGGCCTCATGAACACGGGATATCTAAGGCCTCCCACCATCGATTTAAACTGAGTAGAGTTTATTGTTTTTCTCCCTTCGTCCTTGTTTAGTTTCTCCAAAGGTTCCATGGGATACTTTACTGTGTTACAGCCTGTCATTCCTGCCTTCTCCACTAGTTTCTTTGCATATGTTATCTGCTTAAGCTCAGTATAACCATCTTTCTGATTCACCTCCATGCCCAGATAATAGTTCAAACACCCTATATCGCTCATATCAAATACGTTGCTCATCTCTTTCTTGAACTTACTAATGTTTGGAGTATTTGTTCCAGTAATTAAAAGGTCATCTACTTAGACAGCAACCATAAGAACTTCCCCTCCTTCTCTTCTCGTGTATACAGGTGTTCATATGGGCATTTCACAAAGCCCAATTCATTCAAACACTTGCTTAGACGAGCATACCAAGCCCTGGGTGATTGGCGTAAACCGTATAGAGCTTTAATTAGCTTGTAAACCTTGTATCCATGCCCTCTCTTCACAAATCCTTCTGGTTGAACTACATAAACTTCCTCCTGTAATTCACCATTTAGAAATACAGATTTAACATCGAGATGGTAAACTTCCCATGAGTTTTTTGTAGCCAATGCAAGTAGCAGCCTTACCGTCTCAAGTCTGGTAATGAGTGCAAAGGCTTCTTCATAGTTAATTCCCTGTTCTGGCACATACCCTTTAGCAACTAGGCGCGCTTTGTATTTTATAATGTTCCCATCATCATCTTTTTTAAGCTTGAAAACCCATTTAAGACCAATTTCCTTGTGGCCACACTAGTACAAACTGAACTTTTAGCGTCGGTCAAATAACCCCTAAAGCGTCGGTTAAGTGGCGTAGCAAATGTGGGAGACGCTATAGGTATAGGCCTTTAGCGTCGGTTAAGTAGGCGACGCTAAAGTCTTGACATTAGCGTCGGTTATTCAAGCAGCCGACGCTAAAGGCTGCCCAACAGCGTCGGTTATTTAAAATGCTGACGCTAAAGGCTGCCCAACAGCGTCGGTTGTCTGAAACGCTGACGCTATAGGCCTTCCCAACAGCGTCGGTTGCCTGAAACGCCGACGCTATAGCCTTACTCAGTAGCGTCGGCTGTCTGAAATGCCAACGCTACTGTCCTGCCCAATAGCGACGGGTATCTAAATAACCGATGCCTAAAGTGATTTTTTTTTAAAAAAAAACATTTTTGTTTTCTTTTAAGCATTTGACAATTTTCTTGTAAGAATTTGACAAGAATATACTTAAATTGCATTAAAAAAAATTGAACCATCAATTGGATCTTAATAATAAAAAAATATTACACAATAATTTATTACATCAAAATAAATGTCTCAGCAAGAGACCTTCATTTACAATATATTCATTAAAAGCGAAAGAGCAGAAAAGACAATCAAAGCTTAATGACTTCTCTCATTTTGTATCTCAAGAGTTAAGTTCACACAACACCAACTCCACGTATTTTAGGACCTTCGATAGAAGATATTTGTCGATAAAGTGTGCCTGCAAGCCCCAAACAAGGAGATAAAAGAATGATAATCATAAGTTAAAGAACAATTTCCAAATGCATATAATATCCTGCAACTAGCATAGCCTCCTGCCACATCAAACATATGTTGTTGAGTAAACAGAAAATTTAAGGCTCACCTGCTAATGAACAAATACATTCCAGAGCAATGAAAGTGTGTGCTCCTTGTCACCATTAAAAATGTCTCCAATTACTACAGTATCGTCGTCATCATATAATACAATACCAGCTTGCTTTTAATGTTAAAACGCAACACCACAGTGGGTTCAATTCTTTTTACGAGTGTCTGATGGAAAAACCAGTTTCTGCACTAAACAAAAAGCATAACAGAGCAATGCTTATGTCAGCGAAAAATCAATGATAGTTTATTAATCAGTTCAGCTAGGACTGAAATTTCATGATTTATAGGAACACTGCTTTGTCAGAAAATAAGAAAATAGTATGGAAATCATATAGATTACAGCGGCAAATACAACGGTATGGTCTTTCAGTTACCAAATTTGTAGGATATAATTTATAGAAAGACAATAATCATTTTCGGTTTTCTGATTTTATAAGGTCTTATTTAACTCCATAGTAACCTCTTGACCATGAAATAATCACATATTATAGGGCACACAAACAACACAGTTGTTCGTTATATATTTCTTCAAGAAACTAGAGATAAATTTATTTTTTTAGGAAAGTCCGATTGAAAGATACATAAAACAGGATTGCATATATTATCACGAATATTAAACAAACAAATATGCTGGTGAAAGTACAAGGTTCAGAATCACCTGCAGCTCAAACAAGGGATAGTCCAGGTAAACATCAAAATGGTGAGCAGAAGTGATATTAGTGGGTTCCCAATTAACAGAATATGTCATATTAATTAATAAAAAAATTTGCCTTGACAATAAGAACTTCTCTATATAGAGAGTGCACTTGAAAACAGTACATAAATCAATAACATCATGCTCAAACACAAGTACAATCATTAAATTAAAATTTGAAGACTATAACATTGCCTATTTTAGAAAATATGTTTGCCAAAGGAGGACCCAATATTAAAAAGATCCAAAAACATGTAAAGCTAAATTAAAGGATCAGGCAAAATATGCAATCATAAACTAACAATAGTAAACAAGATCATTTCATGTCATTATATACTGAAAGAGTCAAGATACCGACAAATAAATCACAAAAAACAATTACCTTTGCCTCTATGTCTTGCTGCCCTCTTCCTTGGAAGAAATCCTAGGGAACTATGTCTTGGGTGTTTAAACTTGCGATGATATATGATTCTTAAAGTATATCTGCAAAACTCAGGCACATTATTTGTTTTACATTTGTCTACAATGTTACAACCAAATATTTGACTAACAAATAACAATACCATCACAAAAAGCCAAACATCTTAGAATTGAAAACAATAAATGCCTCTCTAATTGCCAAGTGCATCAACATAATAAATAATACAGTGGCGATAAACTGAACATACTATTAAATTTAAATCATTATTGAAGATGTACCAAACTCAAGTCCTAAACTGTAGGGAGGTTGAAGAGTGATGGAGCAGCATGCTTAACAGAAAAAACATGGTTCAAACAATGAAATACAACTCGATATTAAAATTTAAATACAATAATAATCAACAACTGTTATCAAGATCAAATTCCTATATAGGAAAATGAATCTAAATTATCAATTACAAGTTTCTTATGTCACTTTAACACCCTGGGAAAACTAAAAATTCCCTTTGAAATTATTGAAGCCAATTTTCCTGAAACAAATAAATCTTATCTTCTTCTTCTATTTCAGGGGTCTTGTTCCCCTTCCAACTGCAACAAAGTTCCCATAGAAAGATGCCAATGTATATGTTACAATAGCTGCAATTCTATGGGCATAATCACTTTTACATACCCGGTCTTTCTTTTTACCCTTGCCTAGCTAACAGATTTGCTAAATCTTGGACGCTCTAACATTTCAGCAGACTGAGCTGTACCAGCAGTAGCAGAAGCAGCAACAGCTGAAGCAGAGGTGATTTTCTTAGTGTAGGTGCTAGCGTGCTGCTATTGCTTGCGAGTCACATATGTCTCGGTGCATCTCATCAGGATTAGATGTTATCTTCATAGAATATAATAAAAGCTTTCATGGGGCATTGGCTCGGGAGAAAACTGGTTGTATCTTACTGAATATAGCCCTTGCTCTGTTTTAGGTTTTACTTCAGAAATTCCCAATTTTTTAAATGATTGAATTACCTTGGGTAATCACTTTGCCTCTGCACTACCTGGAGCAAATTCAAATATAGTAATGGATACAGGAGCCTCCTAACTAGGTAAAAAAAATTATTTAAACAAATTCTACTAATTCTAGATGGTGGTATACTTATAGATTTGCATAATGCCTACGAACAGGTCATTACTAGTCAACTTGTGCGTGCTCAACTTATTTATTCTGGTACTCGACACTAGCTGGTTCTTTTAACTAACTTGTTAATAGATGAACAAGGTTATGTTCCGGTATAAGCTTTAAAAATAAAAAGCAAAACTATGCGAACCACCAACTTTAGCAATTATAAAATTATAGCTATACATAACCGAAAATCATCTGAAAAAGTTGGAACTTATTCATACCTCTCCCAATACAGATTTCCTCCCATAGTGTTTTGAACAGAAATATAGTGGTTCTATAAGAAATTGAAAAGAGAATTATTAAACAAAATAAACTACTGGAGCAAAGTTAAGAGGGACAAAAGTGTGATTCAACATTACGAGCGAGACTATCTGACAATCCCGGAGAGCAGCTTCTTCCCACTTTTAAAAGTCATCTAATTTTTAGAAATATCTAATTTATTAAAACAAAGTTGAAGAACTAATGTCAGGCCGATGTTTTCGTCAAATAGAGTTTTGGTCCGAACTATTACTGTGGTTAGTTACCTTTGTTTTTCTTGTAATTTTAGTACGACTATGAATACTATGGCTAAGTTTGCTTTTATGAGAACTAAGGTCTGTTATAGTCCGGTAAGAAAATTTATCTTTAAATTTTGCTGGAATTATGTAAAGAATCATATACATTCTTTAACTTTTAAGAACTTCAGGTCAAGATCAATAGAGGAAGACAAGAGAGAACATATATAATTGAATAATGTGTACATGTGTACTCTGTCTCTGAAATGTTACTCTTGAACAAATGTGAAGACACAAAGTATTAAGATCAAACTAAACTACTGAAAATCACACACTTTAAAAAACTGAATCCATTATTTAATCTAAACAACTTAAACAAAAATTTGGATTGTAATATTTTGATCTCTTGCAAAAGGCTACGAAATGAAAATATGCATTCTTTAAAAATTATCTCAACTTCACAGCAACAGTCAAATCTAAATCATCAAAAATAGCAAAATTGACCCAAAATATATACACAGATATTACAATCGCATCAAAACTATAAATACAAACTAAGAAACACAGATGTTACTTGAAGTTAAAGATCAAATACTTACAGTGAGTTAAAAGACATCATGAGGAAAAAGAATGGCTAACTCGAGACCATCACGACAATAATATTTTCTATTCACTTCTCGAACCCCATCACCTTAATCGAGAATCTGAAACCCCAAAATTAAAAATCATAATCGAGAAATTTAAAACCCTAATAAACATGCTTCTAATCGATTTTAATATGTTGCTAAGACTCACAATCGATTTGAAGTAAATGAAGTTCAAAATGCTGAGAAATTGAGTTGTTGTGAAGTCATTTAGAGAGACCCATAAATCGATTCCCCGGAAATTCCAAACTTAGATTGAAATGATGTAGAGGAGAAGTGGATAACGGTTTCGGGAAAGAAAATAGAACGACCCATTGCTATTAAAAATAAAAATAAATTTTACTTAGAATATGCTATCTACCATAACGCATTCTGGATACGCTATACAATTTGTATTTTAGATAGCGTGTACAAGAAAAACGCTACTTAACTATTTTTTATTTTATTTTATATTTTTTCCAGCTTTTCTTAAAATGACTTATATAGCGCTTTTTTAAAAAGTGGTTTGTAAGCATGGATCTTCCTTAGCACATAAGATAAAATGCTATGTAAGCTAATGTTTTATAAGCTCAAATTTGTAGTAGTGAATGCTTCTCTTCTAATAATTATATATTTATATTATTTTTTCCTTGACCAAAATAAATATAACTTATGCTTGGATCATTGAAATTATGTATAATATTTTAAAACAATTTTATTTATAATATAATTTTCATTTTAATTTAACATTATATTATATATAATTTTATATGCTATTATATTTTCAATTATACATTAAAATATAATTTTACAATAATATAATATATACTACTTTTTCATATTATAACATATATAATTAATTTAATTACATGTTCCCGGTGATAGTAAATAACAAGATTATATTATTGATAATAAATTTCTAAAACTTTAATTATATTTTATATCATATAATTCTAAAATTATATTATAAATACAATTATATATTTATATTTTAATTTCAAAATTATATCATATACAATATTTTTTTATTAAATCATCATATATGATAGATATGAAAATAATTTTAATTAACATTTTAATATTATATTACACATATAATTATATATTATAATATATTTCAAACTATATATTAGAATATTTTTTTTAAAATTATAATAAAAATATAACTTTCAATTATAATATATGTAATATAATTTATTATAATTATAAGATTTTATTATTGATTGATGATAAATTATATCATATATAATTTTATGTTATATTATACTTTTAAATTAATATTATATATAATATAATTTTAAAATTAGTAGAACAGCTAAAGCCTTGGCATTTTCCCAACCGACATTATAAATAGTTCAGGCCAACGCAAAAAAAGACACTATAGTAGTCTAATTTATTTTAGGTATTAATATTTATATAAAAAATAATTGGGGCCGTCTAGCTCATCTTATTTTTAAAAATAAAGACTTATTTTTTATAAGATTATATTTTTATTGATAAATATTTCAAATTTATAGTTATATTTCAAATTTATAGCTATATTTTATATGATATAATTTTAAATATAATATTAAAATTATATCTATGTAAATCTAAATATCAACAATTTGTAATCAGTTTTATTTGTCTCATCAACAACGATACCTATGGTATATCATATATACAATCCAAAATTAACTAATTATTTTTATTATATAATTCTTTTATTATTATAGAGCCAAGCAACGCAGGCTTAAATACTAGTTATACATATAATCATATGTTACATGATAATTATAAAATTAAATAAATATAATATAATTTTAAAATCAATATAACACCTAAAGCGTTGGCATTCTATTCACCGACGCTACAAGTGAACCTATAGAGTCGGCATTCTCCCGACCGACGCTACAAGTGAACCTATAGCGTCGGCATTCTCCCAACCGACGCTACAAGTGATCCTATAGCGTCGGCATTCTCTAGACCAACGCTACAAGTGAAACTTTAGCGTCAGCATTCTCTCGACCGACGCTACAAGTGAACCTATAGCGTCGGCATTCTCTCGACCGACGCTACAAGTGAACCTATAGCGTCAGGGTTTTGCCCGACCGACGCATAAAAGTATCTACAGCGTCGGTTCTGTCTTTAACCGACGCTAAAGGGGAGACGCGGAAAGTCATTTTTCTACTAGTGCCAGCAGGTAATTCTGTCAACTCCCATGTATTATTCTGCTCAATTGCATCAATTTCTTTCCTCATTGCATTCCTCCACTCAACTTGTGTAGCAGCCTGCGTATACGAGTTTGGTTCACCAACTGCCACCATCAAAAGTTCTTCATCAGCTAACTCAACTTCCGGAGCCTCATCATATACTTCACTTAGAAGCCTCATCCGTCTCTGCCCCTCACTTGACGCTGAATTCTCAGACATGCCGGGACTGGTGAGGTTACTGCCACGATGTTGTACAGGTGTTGAAACAGGTGTTAAAACTCTCCCAGAGTTCTTAGCCGACTCTATTAGGTCCAATTCTGAAAAAGAGTTGCTAGATGGAGTATAAAGATCAAAAGTTTGTGTACCTTCCTGTGATAAAAATTCCCAAGGCCAATTCTTGCCATCCTCGAGCACGACATCCGGCTTACATGAATTTATCCACTGTTTGGATTATACAAACGATGGGCCTTAGTTCCTGGTTCACTACCCAAATAGATCACAACCTTGCTTCTATCATCTAACTTCCCTGTTTGAACCCCTGGTACTTTCATGAGTGCGATACAGTCAAATACTTTCACGTGGCGCGGGTGGGGTTTCTTTTCTTTTAAGGCTTCATATGGTGTTTTCCCTGTTACTGCTCGAGTTGGTAACATGTTCAGGATATATACAGAGTGTATCACAGCTTCTCCCAGAATGAAGTTGGCATCTTCTTCTCCTTTAAAAAACTTCTCACCATTGCGACAACCGTCCGATTTTGCCTCTCGACTACACCATTCTGCTATGGCGAGTACGGAGCAGTGTAATGTCTATGGATACCAAATTCCTCACCATAATTTTTGAAGGTATTAGAGCAGAACTCACCCCCACGGTCAGTTCTTAGTACTTTTATCTCCTGTTTTAAATCTTTCTCAACCATTTTCCTGAACTTCTTGAAAGCTTCGAATGCTTCATTTTTAGCTTTCAGAAGATAGACCCACATAAAATGGTTGTAATCATCTACTAACATCAAGAAAAAAATTTTACCTGATGAAATTGGTGGTGTGAATGGTCCATAAATATCTCCATGTATTAGCTCAAGCACACACATAGCATTGAAATTTGCATTTGAAGAAACAAGGCTACGAGTTTGTTTGGACATTAGACAACCTTCACACGTCCATTTTGGCTGAGTTTGTCTTAATAGCCCATGGGCCATTTCTTCTTTGGATAGGAGAACCAGCGCAACAAAATTTACATGGCCTAAGCGAGAGTGCCAAAGCCATGAGTCCTTCTCGACTTTTGATAGCATATATACGGGTTCCCCACCTTCTGTCTCAACAGAGTCACTGCTTTCGATTTTAATTTTGTATAACCTATTTGTTGTATTCTTTACTTTCATCAATTCCATCATATCACAAATCCACTGAAAATCACCTTGCAAAACTACATGGTTTCCCTCTTCTGAGAGCTGCCCTAAGCTTATAATGTTTTTACAAAGAGAAGGGATGTTGTATACCTCTCTTAGATATCGAGTTTCACCGTTCTTGTAGTTTAGTTTGACAGATCCTCTCCCCTTAATTTGAACTGTATATTATCACCAAAACGTACCTCGCTGGTTACATTTTCATCCATGTCACTAAATTTCTTCTGTTGTCCTATCATATGGTTGCTCGCCCAATTGTCGAGGTACTATATGTTAGTGCTATCCTTATTGGTCCCGTGTTGTTTTAATCCTGGAATAACAACCCTTTCATTCAACAGTATCAGTCCATTCTTCCCTTTCTGTTCACACTCAGACAATAGTAAGGATGGCTCATCTCCACCAAATTCAGCTTGTGATAGTACACCTCTATTTTTTTCTTCATTTCCTTCCTGGGATTTTTGCACTCTCCTGCATAGTGACCATAGTTCTGACAATTGTAACATCATACACGGCTTTTGTCTCGTCCCCAACGCGCCTTTGAGTTTGTAGATCCATCACAATTTCCTTGTCCTTTAGCCAAACAATTTTTTCCATTCCTCCTCTATAAATAGGAGTTTTCCTTCAATATTCTCTCTTCTCGCCCATTCATCCTCTGTCAGCATCAACGAATCTCCCTTATGACCTGATTGACCTTTTTTCCTTTCTTATGAGCCTTAAGTGACCCAATAGTCTCTTGTACTGACATCGTCCCAAGGTTTCCGAATTGCTCAATCGTTGAAGCAATCTGTAAAAATTTCGACAAGACTGCACATAACAATTTCTTCATCTGAGTGCTCGAATGTTTGATACCAACCCACTATTTTTATCATAAAATCATCCAACTGATCGGTATCGTTCATTACCGATGCTTCAAACTCCGCCTTTAAGGTTTGAATTCGTGCAGACTTAACCCTCTCAGCGCCTTGACACAGGGTTTTAATAGCATCCCAAGCATATTTTACAGTCCTTTTTACTGCTAAAGACAACAGAACATCCTCAGATATTTCCTGATAGATCATGGCCAACGCGATCTTGTCTACTTTCACATCAACTGGAGTCTTTGAGTTACTGGGCTCAATTGCATCCCCCACTTCCTACGCTTGTATAAAGACCCTCATCTTTATAGACCAAGCGGTATAATTTTCCCTTGTCAGCGTTGGGTAACTCAACCCTACTGATCCCCCTTCTAGTTTGTTCACATCCATTGACGTTGCTTTAGACATAAACATAATGGTGTTCTGTAGCTGAGATACCAAAATGTAGAGAGTAGAAGCAACCCACACGTATAAACTCTATCACAGTAATAACACACACAAGTTTGAGACAAGCTGAAGTTTTTGTTATTTAAACTTCAGAGTACTACAAAGCAGTCTTTACAAGCCATATATATAGAAATAAGAAAGAGATGAGACTACTTAAAATACTTCCTAAGATAAATGTGGTTGAGACAAAATAGGAACATCCTATTCTTACTCTAAAACTACATATCTACCTACAAATAACTAAGACCTAGTTTTGCTGATCATGACTAATTCATCACAAAAACTTATTTGAACACATAATATAGGAAAATAAATAACACAAGTTTAGATTATAATTCCAACAAAAACGTGAGTGCATATAGATTTAGAGATGGAGGTAGATATAGAGAGTAAATGAGGGTCTTGTCTTCTTGTTTTATATTTCAAGGGTGCTTGGTTGGAAGCTTGGGTATTTGTCATGATTCTAACGTGTTTAAGCAGCTGCAAGCCAACTTTTTTTATACATATATAAGATTTTGTTACCAGACCTTATAAGGTTTTGTGAAAAATATTCAGGCCTTTCTACTTCTTGGTAAAATATAATGTGTACAAAATACACTGGACTCTACTCAATTTTTTAAATATTAAAACAAAACATGTATACCTAAATTGCTACAAAATAAAAAATATTTGCAAAATGATATTATTATTTTTAATTATTGTTATATCATTAAAGTAAACATATATAGAAATTATTAAAAATAATATAATATTTATAGAATAATTATATAAGATACTTTTATTTTTAGTATTTAAATAAAAAATATACCAAAATTTATATAATACAGCATTCCCCCAATTTATAATAACTAGATTTTTTTATTCTCACTTATTCATGAAATAACAAGAACTATGACGAACTATGACGGGATACACAATTCATAGTATTCTTAATTTATAAATTAATTTATTTTCACCCTATTGAGAATAAATGGTGATTAAAAATATCATTTAAATTTTATAAATAATAAAATGTCCAATGTTAAACTTGAAGACCTTTGTTTTTCTTGCTCTTTTCAATTCTAGACGGTTTGTTTTCTAACTTTTCTAACTTAGGCCATGTAAAAGGCTATAAATGGACATTGTATGAGAAAATATGGTGACACGCCAATATATGAAAATCATCACTTTCTCTATCTCCAACTCTCTCTTTTTTTATTTAATTCTTTTTTATTTATTGTATGAGAAGATAAGAGATTATGTTAAATATATTTGATGGTTACCAAAATTTATTATCATAATTTATCTCATTGATACGAGAGTTTATCCACAAAACAATCATTATTTGCTTGCTTATCAGTATTTGTCATCTGTTGTCAAGCTACAAATAAGGAGTTTATTCATCTGATTAAAGAGATACAAATGTGATTAATTGTCAAGTCGTATTAATTTATTTTTTTACTTTTAAAAGTAATTTTATGGACACTTTATTTCTATAAATGTTGAGATTATCTATAAAATTATTTTATTACTTTATAATTTTATTAATTATTTTTGAGAATTTATAAAATTCAGAAATCAATATTTCATCGATTATTTAATCCTCAATGATTTTCTGATTTGTATTTATGTGTAAATTCAATATTTAATTCAAGAATGCTACAAAAATTATGAAGATCATATTTCATTAATTTTGGAATATTTCGAGATTTTTAAAATTATTTCGAAATTCATTCAGATTTTATTCACCCGCACGTTTGTTCGTTAAATCGGAAAAATGTGGGTCTATTGCGCGATTTTGAAATCCTCCAAAAAATTTGAAAATTTTATTTTATTAATTTTTATTTATTTTAAAACTATTTTGGATTTATTCTAATGTGTTTACACCCGCAAAGTGTATTGTTAAATTACATAGCGCTGTCAGAATCAGATTTTTAGTATTAGGTCACGTGTCAATTAATAGACATGCGGCTGTAAAACAAAGTGTGTGCCCTGTTATTCTTTCTACCCCCATTGTGCAACAATAATCTCTTCTTACTTCATCCCTCGATCAATCTCTCTTTCTCAATTCTCCTCTCTCTCTTTATTCCTTTAATCTCTCGATCTCATTATCTTTCCCTGCTCTTTCTTCCCCTTACCGTCGCCTATGTTGGTTTTTTCGGGCTTGCTGCTCGATGGTAGCCCGGACTTGGTATCCTATTCATTTGTGTATGTATATACGTAGGTATATATACTTGTGTGTGTATAACAGTTAAGCCTGTGTGCTGCTTTGCCTTGTTGTTGTCTCTATTATTTTTCCAGCCACCACCTCATTCTTTTTCCGGCGAGGTGGCGTGTGAGTGTGTCGCGGGTGTTGCTACTATTGCCTTGGTTGGGGTTCTGTATAGTACTTGAATCCCTATTTGATTTTTGAAAATAAAAACCAAATAAATTTCTATGCTTCTCGAATTTTGATTTTAACTATTCAAAATTATTTTAATCGGTGAAGGTTTGTGATAGAATCCCGACTTATACGAGCACCCACGAATTTTTGCGGTCGCCGGCGATGAGCCTTGGAGAGCGGACGGTGGACCGTGATGAACTATTCTCAGTCCTAAATTTATAAAAAAAATATATATTAATTTAGTTTGTAAAATTGTTTTTGAAGAAAAAAGTATATATTTATATTTTAAAATTGTATCAGTGATTGCGTTATGAATTTGAGCTGATTGTGATTGTTGCGTTGTTGTTGGGAATTGTGACGTCGAGTATGTTTCGACGGGTAGACCGATAAACAAATGAGACACTGTCCAATTTTCGAGAAATTAAATTCGAAAATACGGGAACATATCTTGTGATTATCAGGATTACTAGTCGAATGTATATAATTGTATAATTATAAATATTTTATGCAACATATTTGTCTGTTATGATGAAAACCTGAAGACTGCAGGTTCGAATCCATTACGTATATTATTTGGTTTTGTGATTCTCATGACGAAAATAGTGATTTGTACTGTTTAATTATAAATGTGAATAACATGCTAAAATTTGGACTCTGGTATTTACACACAGCACACAGCTGATGTGACTGTTGTACAGAGCATGCTAGTTTTTAATATCAAGTTTATACATTTGTTACATGTTTTGTAATAAGTTATGATTTCTGTTCCTATAACTGTTTACTTGTTATTCATATAATGGTATTGCTGAGCAATTGATTGCTCACCCTTGCACAATGTTTTGTATATATATTGGAGATGTCCAAGGAGACCTTTCCTTCACTACACCATATTTGACCTGTAGCAACACCAAAAAAAGTGTTAAAATGGCCAAAAAGTGTTACCTAAAGCAAAAAATTGGGCTATGGTTATATTTTTTGAAAATTTGGGGGTGTTGGATTTGCCCCTGCTACAATAGGTGTCTACGGTTACACTTTTTGAAATTTTGGTAACACGACTCAACTTGTTACAATACAGTACCTATAGTTACATTTCTATGTCTTTGGCAACAAGTTAAAGCTGTAACCACAGTTCTGTTACAATACACCTTACCCTTTAGTAACACCAAAAATATGTTGGAATAGACTCTTTCGTAACACAATATTTACTATTGTAACACTCAATTCAATCTTCCAGTAACGTTTTTATATCTTATGTAACATTCTTTTTTAAAACTCTAGTATTTATTGTAACACTTTTTCCAATTTTTACTAACATAAATATATCAATCGGTCACACTTGGAACACTAAAAACTTAAATACATTTAATTAAAAACTCAAATAATGTTTAAATTCAACATAATACAAACTTCTTTTATATGGCTGTAACATGGGTGTTTCCTAACTTTGCTAGCTGGGCAGCATACTGTCTAATACAAACTCAATAACACACATTTGGTCATACTTGGACCACATCATCGTACTTTCTCCCTGATGGACTGATCAAAGCTTTTCCTTCTGGAGTTTTATAGTCGAGAATTTCATCAGCCCATAGATTCCTTACGAAAGAAGAATTGTGAGCGACACAAGTGGCTATGACATGGGTTTTTCCTAACCTTGCTAGCTGGAAAGTATAGTGTCCAACACCGCCTGAAGCTGCTGTGACAAGAACATTCATCAGTGGTCCAGTTTTGTCGAGCTTGACGCCTGCTGTGATGAGGCATTGGTAAGCTGTAAGAGCAAGAGTGCCTAAGCCTGCATATTCCATAACTGAGACTTCATATGGCTTTCTAACCATCATGTCTTCTCTAATCACTGCATACTCGGCCAGTCCACCTCTATTCCATTTTTTTTAATACAGCATGTTATACTAACACACCAAATGGACACTCATAATATAGTGAAACCAAAATAATATGAACAAACTTTCCAAAATGTCAAAGCAAAGCTGCTAAATAGATTTATCTCTCGACTGCAGAGAGCGAGAGACTAGTACTACAAGTAGATCTAGAAGCCATTAACAAAATAAGGCCCATCTCAGATGAACACGAAGTGTGTCTGACCGAGAAATTAAAAGATATTTAGTCACCATAATCATAACAAAAAGAAAAATACCGCAGAACCAAGAAACTATGCTGACAATAAGGTATTTATCCTCCATAAACCAGTGTAATATAAGTTCACATTATAATTTCGGCTTAAATCATCCGAACACCTAAAATTTTATAGAAATACCAAATTTGAGATCCAAGGAAAGTCAGAGGCCAATCATGCCCTTTCTGTCGCCTTTCGTGCATAACTTTGGCATAGTTTTTTTACTGACCAATGAATAGATTGTGAGACAGTAGTAAGTCATCCTTACAGCATATAGCTCTGTGCATTTGCCATGAATTGTTAACCATATTACACTGAAAAATTATGTCAATGACTATTGGGAAATCATGGCACATAAAAATGCTTAAAATGTAAAATGAGAATAGTGTCTAGCATCTAATACGAGTATAAAATTGCACAATTAAGGGTGAACATCCTTATAAAGTTGAGGGTGCCTAAGTCCTACCTTTACTAATCTCATCAATAGAAAGTCTCACAAAATGACTATAAATCCACCAAGTCCCAATTAAAATCCAGTATACTCTTCTTACACCTAATTACTCAAGCTATACATTTTTCCAAGTTCCAAACACAGGCATTTCACACCCTGGTCCAAACCTTAACAAGTTTACAAATTTGAAATAATACAGAGACAAAAAAGAAGACAAAATCACGAAATCAAGCACAAACATACATCAAACATCATAAAATAAAAAAAATATAATAAATTCAAGAATGAAGAATAAAAAAAAGAGCTAACACAAATAAGCAACCCTAGGGTTCTCCTTTTCGACTCGATTAGCATAATTATCATCTAAAATATTATGTTTTGTATCAAATATATACCTCCTTGCAATTAGGAGAATTGCACCCACACCAAATCCTTCTACTCGAATAGCCTTTATAGTGCGAAGTTCTTCATTAGTTTGATGAACAACCTGATGAAGATTAATAAAATAAGCTGTAAAAATCAGATGTTGCATTCGCATTCTCATTAGTTTCACAGTGGTTTATATCAACATTGTACTTTATAGTTAGATACTTGTTATAAGAAGGAGTACTCAGAGGTGAAATTGCAACTCTATTAGTACTTCTATTTATGTTTCACAAGTTTCTTGTTTATTTTAATATTCAAATTAGCGAGCGATATTTATCTAAAAGATGTCTTGTATAATATATAAATACACTAAAATGCTAGTCAGCCCAAGCTGATGAAACTATCACTTCAAAGTAGACAGTCTTGGAAGCTTGTCTCTCAAGTAGTACAACCTAGCCCTTCTAACTTTCCTATGCTTCACTACATTATTCTCTTTCATATTCGGGGAATATATGTAATAATATTAGGAAAAGAATAAATAAACTAATTAGTATCCATATTTGAATTCTGTATGTGTAAATAGAATCAGGTTATACACTTATTTTTTATGAAAAGTATCACACACCTATAAAATTCTATTTTATATAAAAAAATCTAACCATTTTATATAAAATTGATTGTGAGAAGCCCAAATTGAATGCATCGTGAATTAAAGTAATGGAACAACAGATCCAGACTTAACTAAATCTATCCAAGTTGGTTTGACCATGTAAAATGAAAGCTCAATTACGCAACATCATAGTCCTTTATCAAATTATGAAAACAAAATTTGAATAAATTCCCTCCGGAACTTAAAGTAGAATTAAGGATAACATATCAACAAACACTCGCATGAAGGTATTACATATCTTTTAAAGTTATTGTCTTTAATCATAAAATCAATAAGGACTTTCAACTACTACCAAACTAGCGAAGTTGATTGGTTAGGGATATGTACATTTCTCGACAAACCAATAAAATTATGAAAGCAATCAAGGGCTACAAACTATTACAATGACACCCTATGATTAATGTAACCAGCTCCAGAAACTACTAACTAATCTGCCACTTTATTTCTATTAAATATATAGTATTCTAATAAACAGAAGGATGAAGTGTAATAGACCAGAACGCTCAAGAAACCTTAATTTGAATAAACTAACAGTCTACCAGTAAACGGAAATCATAGACTCTGATCATATAAATGGGACCATTAATTTATGACCTAAGTCGAAACCTGGATCGTTAGTCTATGAACAAGTTCACTGCTAACCATAATACGAATACAGGTATTAGACTATTAGTAAACAACAATAAAGGGAAAAAAGTAGAACTTACATGGGGAACACAATTTCCACTCCAATCCCTGTAATAATTCATTGAACCTTAATTGTCGTGTGAACACCAGCATTTTGCTTCGAGATCACAATTCCTTTATCAATAGACAACCTCCTTTTATTTTCCAGAACTTCCAATAATCCAAACACAATGTCACAAACTTCCGACACATAAAGCAAAATACAGGAAGAGAAAAAACTCTAAAATCAATTTAATAACATATTACCAATTTGATTTCCACAATATCTCCTGTTCTTAAGTCCGGAATTGGCCTTACGTACACTCACAGATGCGTCAATAGCTTGCTTGTTCAATATCTAAGCAAACAAACATCTACTAATAATCCATCACATCTCTCACCACTATCATTATATATAAAATGTCGGTGTCATTAGTATTTAACTAATAAAGACTTCAAAACATAACTAATCAAATTTCAAAACCAAATACTAAACATCGAAAATAGAGTTATGAGTGGAGATTGTCGATTGGCTAGAGTTTCCAGGCTCAATTGACTCATGGAATTGAAAACAAATTATACAGAGCTATGAGTGGGAGTGTGTGTGTGATTGAAGGTGAAGAAGAGACTTACTATGGCTGAAGAAAAAAAGGAAGCTAAAATTTTAAGGAGGCGAGTGTTGAGTGGCATTTATGACACTTTATAATGCTCCATAAAGCTTTGAATTGGTATTTTTGTACTCAAGTTATTGGTATTTTTAACGTGTTTTGTAGTTTTTTTGCATTTCAGGAATTTATCAGGAATACAAGTGAATTGGAATTGATTTGATGCCAATATGGTGTTACGATGGTGTCTAGAATAAAGGCTTGTGAAAAGACCAACTCAATGAAGCAATAAAAGAAGAAAGCAAAAGTTTTTCGAGAAGGACAGCGTGCCCGCGCTTTGATAGCGCGCGACCGCGCTTAAGAAGCAGAAACTCAGTGCGCCCGCGCTGGTTAAGTGCGTGGCCGTGAAAGGTCGGGGAAATAAAATCCTGATTCTTGTGGACTTTTGGTTTGTTGGACTTCTACTATACATGGGCTACTATATATACATAAATAAAGGTCATTTTTTAATAACAAGACATACCAAAGATCAAGGAGAAGGCGTAAGAAGACCATATAGCACAATTCAACCAAAGCGAAGACGATCTAGTTTATACTTGTGATTCTTTGTTATCAGTTGTAACTTTGGATGCTAGTTTTCTTATTCGTGAACCTATACTCTTGTTTCGTACTTGGTTTATTATTTATTCAGTATAAAGACTATGTTTATTATCTCATGCTTTCATCGGAACCCACGTTAATGATGAGTCCGATTATAGGCTAATCATTATCGTGGGTTTGTAGCAGATTTATTTATGGATTTCTTTAGTTAATTTGTTTAAATGCCTTAGTGTGTGGTGATTGTATGATAACCTAGTATTGGTTGTGCTTATTCGTCTTATGCACGTCACAAACTTATAAGATAACATGTTAATCTTTAATTAATCGACAGTAAATTTAAGGATTTAGAACTTGCCATGCTAGCATAGGTTCATGTATTTTTTATGCATGACTCGTAGGTAATTTTAACCATCTTACTTCCCCTAAGTAATACCGATAGATAACTTGTGCATTAAGCCATTATGTTGTCAAATTCTATAGACATATAGGGTCTCAATATAATTGGTGTCTATTCAGCTTCTATCTCTTTTGTGGATGTCTGGTAGTATGTTATTCTTGCAACGAAAGTTGGCGTTTATAAGTTTCGTGTTATTTGATTAGTGTCATCACCATTATATACTAAGGTTAAGAACAATAAGCCTATTCAATGAAGTATTTAATGAAGTTAGAATCCCATGTTTGTGTCATATAGTATTCAACTCTCTTTAATCTCTTAGTGAATGTTATTTAATATACACTCTCAATAGTTAATCTTAGTTATAATCAATCCAACTTGTTATTCATCTTTGCATTGAATAATAGCCATATCATTGTTGCATAAGTGCATCAATCATAAAGTTAACCTAAACCAGTCTCTGTGAGAATGAACTAGAAAAAATTCTATATGACTTGCGAACGCGTATACTTGCGTGAATTATTAGCGTGTGTTTTAGCCCTAACAAGTTTTTGGTGCCGCTGTCGGGGACTCGGTGTTAAATTTTAGTTTATGTGTTGGTCATCAGTGATCGTTAAAGTTTATTGGCTCGGACATTGTTACTTACCTACTCTTTTTCTTGTTGTGTTTCAGGTACTCTAGCGAGCGTGTATACATACGCGTTCACGGTCTCGTAAGAGAACTCGGGATCAATCCGAGGAAGAAGTTGTAGTGGTTCATCGGCAAGTTTTTGAGGAAGAAGAGAAAGTCGAGGACGAAGAGAAACTAGATGAAGAAGAGAAGGTTGAGGAAGCAACTTTAGTAGTGATGGGAGATCAAGCAGAAATTCCGAAGGCTTTGATGGACTATTCTCAGCCTAAGATCAATGATATTTAGTCAAGCATTATTAGGCCAGCCATCTCGGCTAACTCCTTTGAGATCAAGTCAAGCACGATTCAGATGATACAAAATTCAGTTCAGTTTGGGGGTTCTCCGATAGAAGACCCCAACATGCACGTCATGGATTTCATCGAGATTTGTGACACTTTCAAGTTCAATGGGGTGACTGAAGATGCTATCAAGCTTCAACTCTTCCCATTCTCTCTGAGGGATAAAACAAAGTGCTGATTATATTCTCTACCACTAGGGTCTATCACCAAATGGGAGGATCTTTCTCAAAAGTTTCTCACTAAAATCTTTCTTATGGCAAATAATGCTACAATCAGGAATGCAATCACTCAGTTTGTACAACAATCTGGAGAATCTCTGTGTAAGGCTTGGGATCACTTAAGGAGATGCTAAGGAAGTTCCCACACCATGGCATGCCTGATTGGATGATTATAAACTATTTCTATAATGGTTTAGGCGCACAGTTTGGAGCGTCTGGTGGAGCCTTATGGGAAAAAAGTTATAATGAAGCTTATGAGTTGATTGAGCTAATGGAAGCTAATAAATACCAGAATCTAACGCAAAAAATGTTACAAGGCAAGGTAGCAGGAATTCTGGAAGTGGATACAGCTACTGCTATAGCTGCTCGATCTTAAGCTTTGACGATGAAGGTGGACTATTTGGCTAATTATGGAGTTAATCAAATCACTAGTGTTAGTGAGCTTTGTGCGGGGGCACATGAAACTGAGCAGTGTGCTATTTCTAGCGAATCAGCTCAATTTGTGAACAACTTTCAGAGATCACAACAGCAAGCTCCAGCCACCTATCATCCGAACAACTATAATCATCCTAACTTCAGCTGGAGCAACAATCAGAATGCGGTGCAACAACCTTATCATCCATACACAGAAAAGCAGTATAACCCTCCTGGTTTCCAATAACCACAATATGCCCCTAGGCAACAACTTCAACTTCAGCAGTTACCTCAAGTTAATGAAAAATCTGATTTGGAGGAGTTGAGGCTTATGTGCAAGAGCCAAGCTGTTTCTGTTAAGACCTTGGTGAATCCGATTGGGCAGATTGCTAATGCATTACTAAATCATCAACCTGGCACACATCCTAGCGATACTGAAGTGTCAGGCAAAAAGGAAGCTAAGGAGCATGTTAAGGAAATTACATTGAGTTTCGGAAAGGTTGTAAATCCTGAAAAACCTAAAACTCTAGAAAATAAGATGTGGCTGAAGACTAAGTGTAGAAGGAAGCAGAAGTGGAACCAAGGAAGACTATTGTTGAGCACACTCCTCCTGAGGGTAATACAGGGGAGAAACAGATATATCCTCCACCTTCCGTTCCTAAGAGGCTGTAGAAGGAAAAGATAGATAAGCAGGTTGAGAAGTTTCTAAAGGTGTTCAAGAAACTTTAAATCAACATACCTTTCGATGAAGCTCTTGAACAAATGCTTAGTTACTTGAAGTTCATGAAAGGTATTCTCTCTAGGAAAGTGAAGCTTGATAACTTTGAGACCATTACTCTCACGGTGGAATGCAGTGCTGTGTTGCAACAGAAGTTTCCTCTAAAGCTTAAAGATCCTAGAAGCTTCACTATTCCTTGCACCATTGGAAAAGTGTCGTTAGACAAATGTCTATGTGACTTGGGAGCTAGCATCAATCTGATTCCCTTGTCAATCTTCAAGAACTTGGACTTACCTGATCCAAAGCCTACTTATATGACTTTGCAGTTGGCCGACCGTTCTATTACATTTCCACGAGGTATTTTTGAGGATGTCTTGCTCAAGGTGGATAAACTCATCTTTCCTGCTGATTTTGTAATTCTTGATTTCGAGGTGGATAAGAAGATTCCCATAATCTTGGGAAGACCTTTCTTGGCGGCTGAACCTTGATAGATGTGTACAAGGGTGAGCTCACCATGCGAGTGTTGGATCAGGATGTAACTTCTAATGTGTTCAATGCCATGAAATTCCCTACGGAAAAATGAGGAGTGTTTCAAGATGGAGATGGTCGATTCTGTGGTTACTACAGAACTTGATTGTTTGCTAAGGTCAGATGCCTTAGAAAAGGCCTTATTGGGGAATTCTGATAGTGAAGATGACGAAGGTGATGAGCATTTGCAATATTTGAATGCTTCTCCCTCGAAGCGAAAGATGGATATGCCTTTTGAATCTCTTGGGTTGGAGGAGCTGAAAAGTTCTCCAAAGCGCCTCAAGCCATTGATTGAGGAAGCTCCTACTCTTGAGCTTAAACCTTTACCTGAATAATTGAGGTATGCATTTTTACTTCATGAGTTTGAATTAGAGATCAAGGACAGATTAGGGACTGAAAATCAAGTCGCCATCATCTCTCGCATTTAGAGGATCCAAATGCAGCTTCACAAGAGAAGTCTTTGATTAATGAATCTTTTCCTGATGAACAATTATTTGGAGTGCAAGTAGAAGAACCGTGGTTCGCCGATATTATGAACTACCTTGTGAGTAACGTTATGCCTCCAGATTTGACTTACGCTCACTACAAGAATAATGTCAATAGACATCACACATTAGACATCGGTTAACTTTGCCACTGATGTTAAAAGAAGTATTGACATTACCCCGTGTTTTTGTGATGTCTTTGTTCTTTGTAGACATCGGTTATAATTATACCGATGTCTAAAATTCACCAAAAAAAATAAATTGCGCCCACCTTTTCTTTCCCCCCTTAGTCAAATTTTCATTTAGTTTTAATTCTAAATTCCCCCCAATCCCAAAATTCTCCCCCCTTACCAAATTTGAGTTCCCCCAAATCAATCTTCAGACACAAAATCAAACCTCTCTCTGTCTCGAACCTCTCTCTCTCTCTCGATCGAACCTCTCTCCCCTCACAATCTCTCTGAACTCCGGCCATCATCTCACCATCACAATCTCTCGAACCTCTCTCTCTCGAAACTCTCTCCCTCTCGAACTGGAACCTCTCTCTCTCTCTGAACCTCTCTCTGCTCTCAATCTCTCCGTTAAGCCTCTTTCAGTTAACCTCTCTACTTCGGTAAGAATTGTATCTACTTGAATCGAACTGGTCTTCTCTGCATGAAGACCAGTAAGTTGAGGAGTTTTGAATTTAAAACTCTAATTTTGTTAATTGTGGTTTTTTCTAATTCGAAACCCTTATTTTTTTATTAATTTAGTATCTAAACTTATTGCTAATACTTTTCTTCTTGTTGTATACATGACCTAATCTGAGAAAAAAATTTAAAACTTTAGGTAATTTTGGTGTTTTTGTTTGTTCATTTGTATTTTTGTTTGTTTTTTTATTTTTGTAAATTGTGTAAAGTTAACGATCCTTTCATCTCTACTGATTACATGGTATATTTTAACTTTAATCCTCATTTTTTTGCTTTAGTTGTTATTTGTGATTTGATTTAGTGTTATTTGTCTAATTTTGCTCGTTATAAATGCTAATATATTATTTTATTACATATATGATTAGGTTTTAAATGTTTTGATTTGGTGTTTGGTGCTTGTTATAGATTTATCTCCTTTATTTTATAGACAAGTTATCGAAACTAAGTTGTTTGTATGCGCACTCTGCCCGGGTACAAGAGGATCATGACAGTGTTACTATAGATTTATTTTAAGTTTCTATATGTTCTAGAGTGGATGATTTATATTTTTACTTGTAAAACTGCATAATGGAACTTTACTAGAAACTAATAAATTGCCTTGTCACTTGAAAATCTTTGAACACAAGTTTACTCTAACTGTTGAAATTGTCTTTAACTTGTAAGTTATTTATAGACAGTTATCGTTGTTATAAGGCTGGATCAGAACTTGAATGCAAGATTGAATGATTATAATAGATATATATTTTAACGATTGTGTTCTGGTCAAATCTCAGTCAATTTGAAATTGACTGTGTATGCTTACAAGTTGGTGTTAGTTTTGAATTTAACAACTAAGATTGATCTTCCTTGTTTGCTTTTGCGAAAGTGAAACTGATTATTGTTTGTTGTTTATTGTTTGTCGTAGACATATATGTTCAAGTATGACAGTGTCCATGGTTCCTGGAAGCATCATGAACTCAAAGTTAAGGATGAGAAGACCCTTTCATTTGGTGAGAAACCTGTTGTTGTCTTTGGTTCAAGGTATGGGTTAAATGATATAATGCTCACAATATTGTTGTTAGCCGTACATGTCAGTTCTTTTCAGGTATGTTTTTATGTATTGACATGAGTATTTTCTGTGGGGAAAGTGTTTTGTATCGGGGAATAGTTTATTAGGTACTAATATTTGCCTATTAAATTTAATCTTGTATTTTGGTGAAGTAATTTCACGAAAGGTATATTGATTGGACTTCTATCTTATTTCTCAGGGAGGTGCAAAGAAGGTCATAATATATGCCCCTAGCAAAGATGCTCCTATGTTTGTTGTTGGTGTCAATGAGAAGGAATACAAATATGACCTCCATATTGTTTCCAATGTTAGTTGCACCACAAATTGCCTTGCTCCCCTTGCTAAGGTAAATAATTATCTGAACGTTGGAATAATATTAATTTGTTTATGTCTGAATGTTGTTGTTTGACTTGGTTTGGAAGTGTAGCAAACTTTCTTGAGTTATTTTAGGAGTTTGAATAAGTCTTGGCAATATAGCTGCAGTAGTTGAGTTAGTGTAGGAGTGCTCCTGGTTTGTAGGATTACTTTGTTTCTGTTTTGTTTCCAGTAGATATAAGTGTTTGTACTCCGGTTTGATAATAATAAGATCAATACATTCCTCCTGTTGAGTCTTGGTGAAACCATTTTAATTGTAATTCTTTCATTAGTCAGTCGGTATTGTGATTAAAAGAAAACAGATTTTAAATGACACTGGACAAGATATTGTGTGAACTAGAATGAGGTGCCCAATCCCTAAATAAAAAATTCTTATGATGTAGAGTAAACATGGTTATAATCCCAGTTAGGGTTCAAATTATTCAAATATTGAATTTTATATAAGTTTGAATGTTGAAGTCAAAATATTAAATGTTTGGGATCTATCTCATGCATGTAAATATGAGGTTCTAAATTGTTATTTGGTTTATAACTGAATGATGAAGCAAACTGCTCCTTTTTAAATTCCTATGGATATATTTTGGTATCTTTCCTCAGGTTGTGCTCCAGGTACTTGAGCTGCATGCAGTGATAGCGAGAGAACCAAAGCGTTTTCGGCAGCTTGCTGTATTTTTAGTCCATAATTTTCGTATTGACAATTCTTTGCTAGAAAAGTGAGTTCTCTCCCCATTCTCCTAGTTAGTACCCAAGTAGCCAAAGCGTTTTCGACAGCTTGCTGTATTTTTAGTCTAGAATTTTCATATTGACAATTCTTTGCTAGAAAAGTGAGTTCCCTCCCCATTCTCCTAGTTAGTACCCAAGTAGCTGATATCCTTTGTGTAAGCTCCACTATTTTTGGATCAGTGATTTTTTTTATTTTATTTCTAGACGCGGTGCTTTGATAATATGACGACTTTGTGTACTTCTGGATGCTGAAAGAGTTTACCGTGAACTGTCCACAATACTCAGGGTGAATCTGACCTGGATTTTGCATCTATAATGGTTCAAGTTACAAAATGAAAAATCTATAAATTGTCATAGTTATTCGGTGTAATATATACATTTCTATGTTATAACTTTTTAGTCCAGTGCTTTAGTTTCATTAGCTATGGTGTGTATGGTTTTAAAAAAAAATAAAGTTATGGTAACAATGAGGAAAACCAAACACCACAGTACTTTGATAATATTTCGTGTGAAGTTACCTCCCATCTACCCAAATATAAACAAATGTAATGGTGTACAATAGAAGGTTTCGGGGTTAATGTCTTAGTGACACAGTTTAGCATTTTTAATTTATATTGCAGGCTTTGAATTTTATTTTACTTACTTCAACTGAGTTATCATACCTTCGAGATATACTCAAAATATCCTTGGTCAATGCAGCTAGAAAAGACTTGTATCTCTCCTTGTATGCATGGTGGTGCCATTTCTCTATTTATATTTTAACTTGTGTTATTATTTTATTGCTTTGACCCTGTGGACGTATTAATTCTTGTATAGTTGTGGGAAGAGATACCCTATACGTATACGGAGGTATGATGAAAGTTAGGGATCGTCAAATAACACTTGACGGTCTATATGCTCTTAATCTCAGTAAACTTGACGAGTGGAAGTGCCTCATAGAGGTACGTAATGACCTCTTTTGTCTTTTATTTTCTTTTGAAAATATGGTGAAGCTGCCAATAGGCAGAGCTGATCATGCCAAAGCAAATCTGTCTGGTCACATTCAAGCCTGTTGATATGTTTTCAAATTAAATCATTGTATTTCGTACAATATAGTTGCAAAATTAAAATTGCAATTTGCAACATTAGCGTTTCATTAGGGAATTTAACTTTATCGCCAGTATATAACCTTTTGTAGTCAGGTCTTGTTATGAAGCCCATGCCTTCTTAAATAATTTAAGTAGTAAATTACTTATTAAATGTCTCCTTACACCGAATTGTTCACTTTCTTCTTTATTTTCCTTTGAAAAACTCTTGCAAATATTATTTTTTTGCATAATTTGAAATCCTTGTTATAGCTAGTCTAATGCCACATATTTTTTCTAATAATCATTAATATGAGCATTAATGTTAAATGATACTCATACTTGTTAATTTTGTGTATATGAGGTTTGTGGTGCTTTGAAAGATGTGTACAATATTAAATAATAAAATTTGTAATTCAGAGTGTTCTCTTCTTACCTAAAAAATATTGGCATTGATATGCTTATCTACAGACTTATCATCATGCAAGTTCTGTCATCCAGTCTTTGGTTGAAGAGTATATAAATGTTAAGTTTTTGGTTCAATTGGACAAACGCGGTACTGATACTCTTCGTTTTGGCCTGTATTATTGCGCCTGTCTTTGCTTTACATGTTATTAATATCTGATGATTATTTCAGGAGCTTTGTACTAGGCACAAATCCACAACGGCTGAATTTCTCTCTAAGAACTATGGGACATGTGGTATGATTCACCAGTATATATACTTAATTCAATCAGCACGGAAAATGAGACTTTATGGGTGATAGCAGGTGAGCTTGCGGGTTGTCGTTTCTTTCATTTATTTCATTTTTGTGGCTCAGCACTACATATTTTATTTGTGAGACCAAACCTTTTAAGCATAGGCTGTATTGTGAAACTGGGGAAGTTGTTTACTCAATTGCTCTATGAACTGCCTTACTACAGCTCACCTTTGGAACCATGTAACATCATAATACGTTAAGTTAGTTCGTATTTAAGAAGGCTCTCAGCAAATTGTTTGATTCACTATGAAATGAATATAAAATGCAGCATCCATCTTTATTTGTGGTCGAACTTAAATTTTTTAGGTCAAGCATCTTTGATGCCAAAGCAGGAATTGCTCTAAATGATAACTTTGTCACGTTTGTTTCGTGGTATGACAATGAATGGGGATACAGGTAAATTATCGTTCTCATCTAATTGTGATTTTTGGTTCAGTTGTTTCTCTTATGAGCAAAGTTGACTGTTAAATTCTTTTACATATTTCTTTTTGGGTGGTTAATGCAGCACCCGTGTGGTTGATTTGATCGTGCACATGGCATATGTCCACTAAGTGGGGGATCGTATTTGCTTGCTTGGGATAAAGCGGCTTGCTCATCTTGTCCTCTGCAGTTGTTGAGATATCTAGATAATGGGAACTTATATGGGCCCTTGTTGTCTTGTGTAGAGAGGATTTGTGTCTCATATTTTGAAGAGTGTTCAAAACAGGATAGTGAAAAAACTATCTTACAATTTTCATTAGACTGAATGTCTTTAGTTGGTTTCTCGAGAATATAATAGTTTAGATTTCAGATCATATGTTTTACTATTTTGGTTGACGTTCTGAGACAACAATTATACAATTAGTGATATAAAACTTTACACAATTTGGTCTATAAACTTCTTACACATCACTTTCAATTAAGAAAAGATGATGTCAAAAAAGATAATGTACATCACTTTAAGGTAAAAAACTGATGTCAAAGAAATTCAGGTTCAGGTCTAAATGAAACATATAAATCACTTTTGTTTAAGATAAACCTGATGTCAAGTAACATTATAAACATCACTTTTAACCAAACAAAACTGATGTCAAAAAACATAATGTACATCAGTTTCAGATAAACAACTGATGTTAAAGACTAACATGTTCAAGTCTAAATATTAAATAGACATCACTTCATTGTAGAAAATACTGATGTCTATACGCTAAATTAGACATCACCTTTCATTAAAGAAACTGATGTTTAATATGTCATTTTACATCACCTCTCTCAAAATTATCGATGTTTTTGTGACAAAAAACATAGCTCAATATATGTTTAATATGTTTTAATAGGTGTAATTTAGTTATTAAAAAATTTTGTTATAGCATTTTTTGTAAAAAATCATCACATAGACATTAGTGTTTTTCACTAAAATCGATGTTTTTGTACAAAAAACATAGCTCATGATATGTTTAACATGTTTAATTAGGTGTAATTGAGTTATTAAATAATTTATTTATAGCATTTTATGTAAATAATCAACACATAGACATCTGTTTTTTAACTAAAATCGATGTCTAATCGAGTATATACATCGGATATTCACCGATGTCTAGAATAGACATCGCCGACATCAACATCAGTTGGGAAACATCATAGACATCGGTCAAAAAGCAATGTCTATGGACTTTTTTCTTGTAGTGGCTCAAAGGAAGAAGTTTTTACATGAAGTAAAGTGGTACATGTGGGATGAGCCGTTTCTTTTTCGGGCAAGGAGCTGACAAAATCATCAGGAGATGTATTCCTAACAGCGAAACGGGAGGGATCTTGCGAGATTGCCACTCAACGGCTTATGGAGGACACTATGGTGGAGAAAAGACAGCAGCTCGTATTCGATGGGATGGGTAATATGTCCAAAAGGGATGAGATGCCTCAGTACGCCATAGATTAGATTCTGCAACCATTCACACTGGGGTTGCAAACAAAAGTGTAATAATAGCCTTCTAAACCCATGTCTATCGCAACCCCTATTTTTTGATGTTGCGGTATAGTCAAAATATGTTACCAAAATGACATATATATAAAAATTAAAGATGATTTTTTTTTAATTTGACTAGTTAATAATTATTTACATAGAAATGAGTTAATAATTAAAAAATATATTTTATTTATTTATTAAAGTTAATTATATTAGTGTAGTGATTTATAATATTATATATTGATAAATTGAGCAATTTATAAAACTGAACAAGTCATTGGTGGATTTATTTACAATATTTATATATTTTTTGAATTTCTTAAATTTTTATAAAGAAATATTAAAAAAAATATTTATTTAAAGAAAAGATAATTAATTATTTTAATTTTAATAAAAATAGTTGGACCGGACTATATATTTTGATTAGAGTTTGGGCCTAGAGATGAAATTAGGGGCATGAGCTGGAAATTCAAAGCGGGTGTTTGAAATTTTAACCCCAAGAAAAAGAAGGACGCACATTAGGGTTTATTGAATTGCCTCTCTCCCTCGTCCGTCTTCCTCTCCCTCGGCGTCTCTTTTTCTCAAACTCCAATTAAGAAGAATATGTTCTCCTCAAATCCTAAATTTAACAGTTACAAACTCTTCTTGTTCGACTACTCGTTCTTCTTCTTCTTCTTCTTCTTCTTCTTCTTCTTCAATTATCCTCTTTCGATTTGGTATTATACAGAGTTGTAAAACAGTAAAAGGGTAATTATCTCTTCCCCTTCGATTCTATTCAGATACTCGTGTTTTCTATTATTACATATATATATGTATGTATACGTATGAATTTAGGGATTTTTATTATCAATTTTGATTGTTACTGTCCTTTATTTATTTATTATGGTTTCTGGATTATTTTGTCTAATTTCTTTGGGCAGATTTTAATTCTGCAGTGTTTAGGTTTTCTTTTAGAAATATTTATATACTTTCATCTTTTGAGCAATCAAGGTTTGATGTTCATGTATTACCATTTTACAGATAAAAAAGAACAAGGAATACAAGGATAAAATCATGTCCAACTATCAGGTATAATCATACTGATATTTTGTTAGGTATGGTTAGAGAGTAGTACTTTTGTGGTACTAGAGAATTAATTAGTTACACTTGTTTCAGTTTTTTTATTGGTGTTATAATTTGATATCTATGAAATCGTAAGAAGTTTGGGCTGAACCCAGTTTAAAATATCATAGAGAGGGGGTAGGGTTGTATTGAATATGACCTGAAGAGTTTTGAAAGGGGCTAGGGATGAAGTTGTATAAATAATATGTATATGTG
The DNA here is from genome assembly GCF_009905375.1 of Apium graveolens. NCBI lineage: Eukaryota > Viridiplantae > Streptophyta > Magnoliopsida > Apiales > Apiaceae > Apium > Apium graveolens. Next base: position 126,058,748 of record NC_133656.1, on the reverse strand, counting down.
ATTCTGAAGTAAATTGCAAATTTTATCTAAGCAGCACTACTCTATAAACATGCTACCCTACGTTAATATTGTTAACACTTAAAACTAGTGTTTAAGCTAGAAAAGCTGGTGTTTAGATCATTCAGTCTACACTCTACATAGAGGAAGCTTATCGAAGTATTATATCAGAACCTTTTCCAGGGATTTTAACATTCGAAATGCTGCAGCCGCATTTCTGTGAAATGCTACTAGATGAGGTACCATCAATTGCTGTTCAAACTTTGATATCCTTCTTCAGTTGCTTTATAGTTTAGTTTTTATGTTTTCTCATCAGGTTCTGATTGCATAGGTAGAACATTTTGAGCGTTGGGTTCGGGATACAAAATTCAGAATTATGTCTGATTTCCGGATATGTGATAGGGTCAGCATTGGACTTGGTGGAAGGGTACAGCAACTGCAATGCACTTTTTATTAAAGGAAATATATTTAGCCTCTGTTTCTATTTTTTAGAATACAAGTGCAGGTTGATGAGGAAGTTTTCGAAACTGTAGTTAAATATGACATTAGGTAATTTGATTTTTATTTATAATATGATTGAATGTCGTTAACCCGCTTCTCGTACTATTGTATGTATATGTGAAGTTTTATGAAGGAAGTAATGTTTCATGCTTGTATTAATGCAGTCCATTTTATAATACAAAACTAGTCCTTTGAGTACTAAATAGTGTTCATGCACAGCATAGGGGAAAGCGTATTAATTGCATGTCTGTGGATTGCTTGCTTTCTTATTTAGTAATGAATAAATTTTATCCTTAGTTCTCTACTAACTTTTGTAATTAACCTTTATTATAGGTTTTGAAGAAGCTAGCTCGCCGTAAACTCCTTAACTATTCTTATTCTATGTAAGTACATGTGTATGCATGTTCTTAAGAATCTGATGATAATGGCTCATTTACCCTTGTTCACGGGGTAAGCCTGCAAATCAATTTATGGGCTCCTCTTTGGTGCTCTAATGTAAAAGTAGGTAGACTTTGGTGTTATTTAATGTGAGCATTGGCAAAGATCTCCTGGACTGAGATATCTTTAGGATGACATTTAAATATATTAGTGAATCTCTACTAATATAAGATAGTGTCTTTATCTAGGATATATACCTACGTATAGTCTCAAACTATCTTTAATGTTTCGACTGAAACTAAAAATACTAATATATTGAGATTCAACTATTTTTTAAGTTTCCCAGATTACTTCCTTTTTTAAGTCGAAGTTAAGTCTTTGTTGCTCCTGATAATGATATTCATAATAACATGAACTAATATATAATTATATTAGTTTATCATATTTTTATTAATTGGCCTTTTGATTCTGGAAAATTTTGAAGCAAATTACGTGGCATGAATAAGTGGAAGAAACTTGATATCCTGTCTCCTGCTGTGGTAACCATTTTAATTAATTAGATTATTGTCATGTTCTCTTTCTGTGAACTGTTTTCAATATTGGTGGTGATTTTCTGCTAGTGCCTCAATAAGGGAGTAAGTACCACTCCTATCTTTCTCATATTTTATGCTCATCTCAACTAATTCACCATTATGAGCTCTGTACTTTGGATAGTATGGTCTGTCAGACTTTACAGAGTAAAGTTTCGTCTATCTTTGAATATCAGATTTTAAATAACTGTAAGCACCATCTGTTGACCTGTTCTTCACTTGAAGTAGAAATAAAACATGTTGCAGTTCTTCAGAATACTTCAATGGAATTGCATTCTTTCTTATCTGGAATACTCTCCCATTTGTCATAAAATAAAGCATTATGTCTTCTTTCAGCTTGGAATTGTAAACCATCTGTACAGACTCTAACTGATTTAGTCTTTCTGGAGTTGTCCCTACTCCTGGTTCAGAAAGAGATGTAGGATCTAAGGTAGAGTTGTTTACTCTTTTGTCATCAGCATTACCTAGTCCTGTTTTATCTCTAGCTTCCTTCCCTTGGAGCAATCTACCCTTAAAAACATTTTTTGATGTCTTCATAGATTGAACAGATTGTTGAGCTTTCGTAAACCCAGGTAGTAGAATTTTTGAAGGTTTAACATGAGTAATGTCAGAGGTTTCCTTTTCTTCTGGTGTCAAGACAACTTGAGCTCTGTCAGAGGTTGCTTGAATATTGCTTTTCTTCTTTAAAATCAGAGTTGCATCTTCATCATATTTTGCTTCCACATCCATAGTTGGCATATATATCTTTACAAGTTCATCAACTTTTGCCTTACCCTTGAATCTAGGATCAACTTCCACCTGTGATTTGGACTTGTCCTTAGATGCCTCAATATTTGTCCTCTCTTTAATCAGAATGCCCTTAGGCTTAGGTGGTTTCTTTGCTGTGTCTTGAGTTTTAGACTTTGACTTACATTTGTCATTTTCATCTTTCAGTCTAATCTCTTCTTCCTTCAGACTTTCAATATCCATGCTGGATTGTCCTTTAGGAACAACCTTTTGGAGATCTCTTCATCAAGTTTCGGAGTTTGTTCATCAAAACTCATCCTTTTACCGGTATCAGAACTTGTTCTTCTCCCAGTATCACAACTTGTTCTTTGACTTGTAGAAAATACACCCATGTGTATCTTGTATTTTCATCAACAATCACAAGTGCATACCTCTTCTTATCAATAGACATAACATTCACTGGACCAAAGAGATCAACATGAAGTAGATGATATAATTCCAGAATGGAGGATCAGTTTTACTCTTGAAAGATGTCTTCCTTTGCTTGGCTTTCTGGCATGAATCACATAATCCATCAGGAGTAAACACTGCACTGGGCAATCCTCTTACAAGATCTTTCCTCACAAGATGATTAATATTATTGAAGTTCAGGTAAGAAAGTCTTTTATGCCGGTTCCAGCTGCCTTCCAAAGATGCTCTAATTAGTAGACAAACTTTTGAATTAACAAAATTTGTGGAGACCCTGGCTTCATATAAACTATCATGTCTCACACTAGTCAATGTGATCTTTCCATCAGACTTACTGACAATTTCACAATGCTCCTTGTAAGAGTTGACATGGTAATCTATGTCACAGATTTGACTAACACTAATCAGATTATGCTTGAGTCCTGCAACTAGAGCTACATTTTCAAGGATGACATTTCCAACTTTAATTTTTCCATATCCCAATATTTTTCCTAAGTTTCCATCCGATTAGGACAACATAAGAAATGCTTGGGCCAGCCTTCTCCTCAAATTCTAATAGCAGGGAGTTATAACTAGTCATTTGTTCTGAGCATCCACTGTCCAATACTAGAGCATTCCTCCTGCCACCCTTTAATTCTATATTTTCGGCCTTAGCATTAGTATTTTCCATGAGAGCATAATTGATCCCATCATCCGAGTCTAATGAATTATCCAAGTTTCTCTTCTTTGAGATCAAATCTTGTTTGTTCTCAGCTCTGGGTTTCCTACAGTTAGCTATAAAGTGTCCAATTCCATCACAGTTGTAACATCTCTCTTTTGACTTGTCAATTTTTCCAGATACTGATTCCTTATTTCTTCTGTTATTTCTCTTATCAGAGTTTGAGGAACTGGAACCTTTTCAGGAAAATCTTCTCCCTTTCCTGAAGTTCTTGTGGACCACCTTCTTGAAACTTTTAACCAGTAGGGTAGCCATATGATTCATATCTTCATTGTTGTTATGATCACTATCAGTATCTGATTTAGTATCAGGAATTGAGTCATCATCAGAATTTGATGATTCAGTATCTGACTTAGCAATCATGGCTTTCCCTTTACAGTAGCTTTTCCTAGCTTTCACATTTGGCTTCTCTTCAACTTTGAGTGCAATTTGTCTAGCTTTTGATCCTTTCCTCTCGCTCATTTGCTCCATCTCTGGTTCATAAGTTTTCAGAACTCCATAGATCTCATCTAGAGGTGTTTCATCAAGTTCAAAGTTATCCCTTATTGATGTGACCTTATAATCCCACTTTTCAGGGAGAGCAAGTAGGAACTTCAGGTTTGAGTCCTCCAAATCACATTCTTTGTCGACAAGGGATAAGTCATTCAGCAACTTCTGAAATCCGTCATAGATCTTGGTTAAGGACTCATTTTTCCTTGAGTCAAATTGCTCATATTCTTGAGTACGTACTATCCTTCTGTTCTTCTTGATAACAGTTGTACCTTGACACTTTACTTCGAAAGCATCCCATATATCTTTTGTTATGTTACATCGAATTGCTCTATTGGACATAACACTATTAAGACTGATGTGCAGGATATGTCTAACCTCGACATTCTTCATGATAGAAGAGATATCTTTAGGAGAGTAGTCCTTCCGGTCTTTGTCTATCATCTTCTCTGGTTCTCCTGCAACCGAGACAGCTACCTTTATTTTTTGTGAGGACCTTCATAGATCATGTTCAGATATTCAGGATCTGTGGCTTCCAAACACATGGCCATCCTGACTTTCCAGATTGGATATTCATGTATCTTCAGGATAGGCACCTTGATTGATTCATACCTACTCATATTACTTCTTATCTATGATGTGGCTGTACTACGCCATAAGTGGCTTATTGTAATGTCACTCCTGGTGTTATAATAGGCCAAAAATTTACAATAGGCCAAAAAAGTGTTACAATTGGTCTATTATAACACTATGGAGCGTTACATCTGTGAGCATTACAATAGACCCTCTATTATAACACTTTTGTTATCTATTGTAACACCAGTAAACGCATTACAACAAGGCCCTATTATAACAATATAATGTCCAAATATAACACCTGATTAGTGTTACAATAGCTTGATTGATTTTTTTTAAACATGGGCCCCACTTATGGGGCCCATCTGTGGGGCCCACTTATGGGGCCCACCTGTTGGGCCCACATAACCTATTGTAACATAAATTTCATAATAATATAACACATTTCACAATTATGTAACACTAAATGTGAGATACTATAATAGTAAATTAGGCTAATGTAACAGTTAATATATAAATTTTTGAAATGCCATTCATGTTTTCAGAAGAATCCCATAATATAAGTCCCGAACATACCACAACTACAAGACCATTCAAATAACTCCCAACTCCATCCACCAAGTCACAACTCCATCCACCAACTAAAATAACTACAGCAAAACAATCTACATTAAAAATCTATTCACCAACCAAAATAACCACCAATACTTAACCATTCAAATAACGATACTAGTTACGAGATTATAATGAAACAAATTGTATGATTACAAAATACTTAAATTGTGTTGCCATCAGGGACTTCAGTGCCTTGACCTCGAGTGCTTTCAGTGCCTGGAGTGTGAGTTCCACTAGAAAAAGGAGTGTCATTCTCATCATGATCACTTGACTCGGTCGCACAACAGTTTTCAACATCAATGTTCACACCCGGATTCGCCTCGCCGAGTTTTTTTAACATCCAGGCCATCTTATCTTGGAGCTTTCTGTTAAACTTGACCTCCAGCTCTTGAGTTATCGGCTTTAAATCAGCAGCAGAAGGTTATGGAGTAGTAGGACCTTTTTCTGAGCCGCCCATATCACCTCTCCTTCCCACCAGCCAATCTGGTCCATGTCTACCACTGGGAAGCAACTCGTTCGCATCGTTCCTTTCTTCCAGCACCTCCTGAATGGAACTCTACAAAAGAAATTTGCAATATATTTGTTAAAGGTAGAACATGTTCAGGGTTATTATTTACCACTAGAAATATGCTTACCATTCGCTTTTCAATGGCTTCGCTATTTGATTTGTACTTGCACCCTGGTTTGCGCTTGCGGCTTTTTAAATACATTTTAGCATCTGATGGAGACATCAAATTTGGGTCTTTATTTTTCTACAATGTACAAAAAACATGTACAGAGCAATGTCAGACTAGTTTGGCACCTAAATTGAATATTTTTTCTTAAACAATTTAAATGATTCCATACCAATTTTTGTCTAACAGCAGCAAGAGGTCTACGACCGAGATTGAGTGGGTCAGCATAAGAAATACGACGGGCTGCATTATCATTTCCTACAATATGTCAAACAGAAAATACATTATTTCAACGCAAATAAATGAAACAGAAAAAGATTGTTAGGTTTAGGTGAAAATGTCTACCAGAGTGTACTCTAAAATTTTCTTCAATTGGCTGATTTCGTTTACTCAATGTAATGACCACCTTTTCATTACTACTCCTTCCGTGAACTTTCTGAACATTCTGATTACAGTCATATTAACGTCACAATTATACATGTGTAATCTTTTTTAGTACTTGGATTTATGCTCCTTGACTATTAATAGAATGAATATGACTGATTCCACCTGTTCAATCAATACACACACAAAGATCAGTTTATCCATTCATGAGTATACAACAGGGGGATAGGAACAGTATTTTTCTAAAACAAACTTGGTCTATGGATATTTATGCTATGAGACGGCGATAATCGATTTCACTTCCTATGAGGACATTGTTACAATGTTCCTCCAACTTCGCCAGCAATTTTAAAAAGATCCCACGCCAATAAAATTTCCAGAATATCAGCCATAAATATAGAGGACCGCCAAAAGAGTTCACAATAAGGGAGAAGCAGAAACATGAGTTAAATAACTCGGTAAAAGTAGAGTATTTAATCTTTGCATATAATTGTTGTGTGCACCTGGTTCAAATCCCGAGGTGCTAGGTTATTGGTGGCAACAAGAACAATCCCGGTGCTCAGCAATCTGCTTAGAATTCCAGATAAGGCCATACTTTCTGTAAATTATGGACTGGGAATCCCATATGCCAATGATCTGAACACTGGAATTACTTAAGGTGGAGAGTTTAACACATTACTAATTGAGAATGAGTAAATAAATCCATCATCATTATTGTTTAAATCATCACAAGGTGGCTTGATACTTGCTGAATTAAGAAAAGAAATTACGTCAATCAAATCAATATAGCATAATTATATCTCTGAAATAATTTAGAGTGCATGAATGTAAGCAGCTTTGTTCTTACAAGATAAAAAATCTTCACTTTGGTTTGTTGTTGTTCATGAGACTATGCTAAAAAGACGTGATAGTGTGCCATTCTTGACCTTGTTCCTGAATCTGCACACGGGAATATGAATGAGAAAAAGTCATAGAAACTAGCAAAGAAAAGAATGAAAATGGATGGTTTTTAAACTTATACCTACAAACCGAGTAAATAGAAGGTTTACCTCATGGGATTTTATTCCTTCTGGTGTTCCGTTAATTGAGTATATTAGAAAAATCCAACAATACATCAGATGTAAAATGCTAATTCATTCGAATAAAACTTATTGCTCCTTGTGATGTAAAAGATCCTATTTAATTTTATTAAAAGGATATTTCACATCATAAGGAGTTTTATTCGAATGAAGTAACTTTTACATCTGAGGCAATGTGAGATTTTAGGCTGCAAAAAGCTTTCCCTCCTCCGCTAGCAGTGTTCTTAACATCTACACCATATGCATATGCACTACAACATCAAAACACAACTTTGACACATTCTACTTAAAACCAATTCACAAATGGACTGCTGGCATATAAAAGGAGAAGACAAAATTAAATACCTTTTTCATTTATTTGTGCAGAGTAGGAAGAATAGGGCTTTTGTACCACTAAAGCTTATAAAAAAAATCATGGCAGATAAACACACATCACTGGGTACTAGTTATACCAATCTCTTCTTATGGACCATCACCATAAGAGATAATTAATCCCAATTTTGATATCACTACCCCCACAAATTCTCAAACAACTCAATTATTTAATTATCACCAAACCCATTCTTTATACTTACCTAAAATCACAGAATAAAAACATAAATTAATCTCTTGAATTACCCATTAGTTAAAAACAACAAATTTACAAGCTAATTACATTAAAAACATATTTTTAATTGAAAAAAGATCAAGAAAATCAAGAATTAACATACCCTTTGTTGGTGTGAACATACCTTTCCACTAACTGTAAAACCAAGAAAGTCCCTTGTTTGTGGATTAGAACCTTATTGGTGTGAAAATCAAGAAAGTCCCTTGTTAGGGCATTAGAGCCTTGTTTCCCACCCTACCGCGAGATCTTTTTGACAGGCCTAAATAAGATAAGAATTTATATTTAGCATACATATGTACAAGAACTTATAAGTTGCACAAAATTTAGTGTTAATAGCTTACATGAGCTACCACCCACACAATCAGTGAAAGCTTGTCTTGTCCTTTATATGTTGAATTATACAGATCCGATATCACATAAACCCTAAAAATCCGATGACAAAATCAAATACATATATTCAATTACCCAATACATATTAAACAGGAACAATACATACCCATAAGTTGTACAGATCCGATGAAAAAATCACATAATATCTTCAATTACCCAATTTGAAACCTTAAAAATCTGCAAAATCAAATAAAGCGAAAAAAGATCGAGATGCACAATACAGCGATTGTGAGGTCGTTTAATCATAGAGGCATCACCATTAAGCGAGATGAGATAAACATAGAGGATAAGCGAGAAGAGGAGGAGGGGAGGGAGAGAATGGAGTGAGATGAGAAGAGGAGGATGGTGTATTTAGTCGGTGTGTTTTCATTTGGGGGGAAATCTACAGCCCAATAATTTACTTAATAATTTTTTTATTTTTATATTTTATATTTTAATTATTATATTATTATTTTTAACAGATTATTATTTATTAAATAAAAAATTATAAAATTAAAATTTATATTTACGTATAAATAAACTTTATACTTTATTATATTATATATTATATTATTAAATTATTAATAACCAAAATATATAAGTTAAAATTAAAATGTATTATATTTTCAATTTAATATTTTTAAAAAGAAAAAAATATATATTATAACAGTAGGTGCTGGTGTTACATGTTGTGCAACACCGTACCTCTCATGCAATACTAGCTTAATAGCTATTTTAACACCAAATCAGTACTGTTACAATAGCATAAGAATTTCTTAGCTATTGCAACGAAAACCATTGCATCAGGCCATCTATGGCGTAGTGTTGGGGTTGTGGCTTCGGATCCAAATTATGTGTTTCTTCTTCTCCCTTGTCTGAAATGGTTGATTAATCTTCATATCTTAAGCTATTTGTACATCAACAACAAGCTCTGATATCAATTCTTAGGCCCTTAAACAACTGTAGAGGAGGGTAAATACAGTTAATATATCCAAATCGACAAATCTTCTACAGAATCGATGTTACAACCGGTATATTCTTAGTTGAATTATGTGTATATATGTTTATATATATCAAGAGCGAGTCAATTATATGCTTGTATGAGTCATAAGGGTCATATTTTATGAGTTGTAAATTAAATATTTATTTGGAAAATTTTGAGAAAAGAAATGCCTTTATTTGAGTAATTTGTGATATATTATTAATGATATTAGTTTATGAAGATTCTTATTATAAAAACTTGTCTTCTCTAAATTTTTGAATGTGATCTCAAAAGTTTCTAAAATCCTAAACTATTTTATGGTGTGACTTTTGTGATTTATAGATTTATATTTTTATTTATAAAATTCCTTCTCAAAAATGATATTTGTTCAATTAGATTAATAATTTGCCATTTACTATGATAACTTTGCATGCAAAAATTCACTCAATTGAAGGGAGGGGTATTATTGTCAAATCCAACCCTACTAACTTAACTTTAGCTAGTCAATTCCTAGATTTCCCTTGTATGAAAACCTTGTTAGTTCTAGAAGAGGGATAAAAAGGTAAATTCTTATTCCGCTATCATCAAAACCTCAACCATATCATCAACTTTTGTCATTTCACCATTTCCACACATCACCTTACCCGCCTCCCTCCTCTTTTCTTTTTCTTGGCCGAAGCCAAGCCCCCCCTTTGTTCATTTTCTTTCATTTTTTCTTCCAAAATTCCTACAATAAATCATCCTCTAAGCTTTGATCACTTGTTTAGTAAGTTAAATATTAAGCGCACTACTTGGTTTAAGCTTGCATGATGAATTTTGATTGAGCCTAATGTTGAAAACCTTAATTCTTATGAGTTTAAGGTTCAAAACAAAGGCAAAGCATCAAGAGTGGAAATGATTAATGGTTGAGGGACTTCCTTGCCATTTTGTATGATCATTTCACTCCTTTCCATTCGGCATTGACTCTTTAGGAGCGGAATGGAGTACAGTTTTATGTTCTTTATTTGTTGATTAAATGCTATGTGGAGAAGTCATGATAAGTGGTGTCTTGTCTAATGATTGCATGTTGATTTAAAGCTAAACTTTTGATGGATCATGATCTTTAAAACCCTTCCATATCATGAAATACTTGGGATATTGTATGTTAAATGATTTCATGTTGAATCTACACTCAAAATCTTAGAGTACTAGGAGTGCATGTTGAAAACTAGACTATATACTTGATTGTGGCCTTAAATTCTATTATATGCCTTTGGTTATAACTTGTTCTTCTAAAAATGAGTATGCTCTATTGATAAGTGAGTTTATTTAGTGGTTGTTATATTTTTAAACTTTGGTTTTTGAAGCAAAACTATGTTGTATTTTCGAAGTAAAGTATTAGCGTTAGTACGCTTATTATGTCTTGATGGTATTCAAATTATGTGGCTATTGTGGAGTATTTATGAGTTTATTTGAGAGTTAATTAGAAGTTGAGTATGTTATATTGATAAGTCTTCAATGATCTTGTTGGGTTTGAGATGGTTCAATTTTAGGAGTTGAAGAAGAAGGGGTTTTTCTAGGAAGTTGAGAGAGTTGTTGTTGCTTGTCTTTTCAAGGAGTTTTGAGAGAGTTTTGGTAAGGTTTTTGGGAGTCTTTGTGACGCCCTCCAAACTCGGGTCAAAAGTTTGGGGCTTACAATACACACCATAATATTTAAACCTGTATATAAAGTATTATATACATTGACCCTTCTGTACACAACCACGGATCGCAACAGGTTAAAGTATGAAAACAAGCCACAACCTTAACTTTTATTACATCGCACCAAAACCCAACTAGTTCAACTTACAATTGCTAATGATATTGTTGTCATAATCTTGCATAACCCACCTACACTATAAAGCTTCTGCTAGCTCGATCCAATTTAACCAAAACCCTAGCTCACACACTGAACAGGGAATCCTCGTTACCAACACTTTCTTCTTCAACTGTTGAAAATATAAAAAAATTGCAAAAGTGAGCTTACTAGCTCAGCAAGTAACACTAGTAGCAGTTGAGGTTAAACAATCACCAATTGAAATGATTCAGAAGAATCAAGTTTCTGAATAAGTAATGATTAGAATTGGAGATTCACTTTTCATTTTAAAAACCAAGGTTAGACTGCTGATTAGTCACGCACTAACCCCGAGCAAGGCTCACAGCTTTGCTCTATATATTGGATCCAAGGCACGCATTGGCCTATTATGACCACGAATCTGGTCTGACCACAAATCTGGTCTGACCACGAATCTGGTCCACATTTATAAAACCATCCAATTCTAAAACAATTCAATATGATAACCAATGTAAATCAATAAGCTGAATCATAAACAAAATTTATCTTGAAGCATAAGGTGATTCATAACACCGTGAAGGCACAACATGGAATTAAAAAATATTGGCTTTCAATCAAGGAAAGATTTAGAAAGTAGAAGACCAAGGGTTCAAGGGTTTCAAGAATTGGCCTTCTGTCAAGCGATTCAATATCCGAAATCAGTATGTGGTAGATATGTATTTTTGGAGTAGTATCGTATGTGTATGGCTCATATCTGGGAATCCAATAATCAATGGTTTTATGAAGAACAAGGCTTCTGGCTCAAGATCAAGAAGAATCAGGGTTCAAGGTTAAATAGTTTAAAGCACTTGCGATATAAAACAAGAATTATTTTGAATAATAGCGAAAATATATCTTGAAGAGAAGTTCAGAAGTACTTGCCTTATCATCGACGATTTCCACTTTACTTGTACTCATCTAATAGTTTTACTCATCAAACATTTTCCTTCTCTTTCGATGCCTTTCTTCTATTTATCAATCACTTGCCTTCTCTTTCGACGTTTCAATCCTATTTATGGATCACTGGTTTCCTCTTTTATGCCTTGCTGACTCTGCTAGGAATCACAAGTATCTATAAATTATTCATACTCGTACTATTCTAATCATCACATAGACGTCATAAACTTTATCTACCCTTGGTTTCACTCAAATCTGACGTACGGATTGAAAGTTATGAATAAAACAGTCAAACCATAATCACATAGGCATATAATACATCAATCAGTGAACTCGTAGCACATAACACATAAGATATTCGATCAAAATAATTTTTCAAAGAAGATTCAGGGTCAAAATGATTTTCCAGGTATTTATTACGAATTTTTGAATATTTTTCGGAATTAAAACAAGACTCCGAATTGATTTAAAATTAAATAATAGGGTTCGAACACCCGAATCTGACTTTAAAATAATTTTATAATAATTATCGAGCTTTGAAAATAATTTAAAAAATAATATTTTAAAGCTCAAAACTATTTTTCGGAATTTTTAAATCAATTTAAAATAATTAAATCAAATCATTAAATCATTGAAAATTAATTAATAATTAATTAAATTAATTAATAAATTAATTATCAATTAACTGATTAAATAAAATAATTAAAAATTAATTAAAATTAATTGATAAAATAATTTTGATTTATTTTTAAATAAATAAATAATTAAAAAAATTCCAAATTTAGAATAATTAAATAAATGTTATTCTGATTTTTAAGATAATAAAAATATCATTTTTATAATAAAAGTAAACAAAAATATAAATTTTGAACATTTTTAAAACAGGAATCTTGATTTTGCAAGTTTTAAAACAAAAATACGAAATATGCAAACTATGTACAACTTCGGGGGTCAAACTGTAAAACTACAGTAATCTTCCGCGTTCCCGTCGCCGGGAAGCCATTGTCGCCGGCCATGAGCTTTTCCGGCGACTTGATACCCGCCCAGAATTTCTCCAAAATGGTCGGGGATAAACTACGCTTCCCCAGCAGTTGATCTGAAGGATTAAAATTGCTGAAAAATCAAAGATTCGAACGGAATGATCGGTTAAAGTTTTACGCCACCGCGGGCTCGGGTTTCTGGTGACGTCGTTCCCAGGACTCTCCATTACAACTAAGCACATGAATCGACTAAGTTTTTAACAATCGATCAATTGGTATCATCAATTTGAACCCAGAAAGAACCAAATTAAAAGTCCCAATTTCAATTTAGAACATTCAAAGTTTAAAACCCTAATTTCATAATCTGAGAATTAAACATCAAGTTCTATATGTTATTGAACTCCAAATTTGAAGTATAATATACCAAAATGACCAAAAAGAGATTATCTACACGATTATGCCATCAAATCATATCAAAAACATCAAAAACAAAAATTCATATTTTAATCCATAATTAATTTGAAATAAAATAATCAAATAAGAAAAATACCTTGATTTCTGCATAAAAACGGATGACTGATTATGAAAGCACTTTTCGAGAGCTTCGTTTTGATATGTTGCACGCCCGAATCGGAGTTCGATAACGCCTTCGTTCGTACGTTTGATTATGATTATGATTCGACAGTTTCTCTGTATTTGACGGGATTTTACTGACTGATTATGATTATACGAATAAAATGAAATAATAAAAGGGCTATATATATTTTTGGAATATTGGCTCATTTTGGATCGTCTTGGATCGTTAAATTAGTTACTTAGCCGCTAAGTAACTGCAAATACGATCCGATTCGATACCCGTATTGGATAATTATCCAAACCGGGAATCTTATAAAACACTATATATGAATATAATGTAATAATATCCCGTCTTTCGCAAATATGTGTTTTATTGGTTCACCGAAATGATTATCGTATCGAAAATCTTGCGCTGGGTCGCGCACCGGTCAAACCGTAATCTAGAGTGAAAAAGCGAAAACACGGAAATTGTCCGGAATTAACAGATTAGGTTAGGAAGGAGTTTTCGGAAGAGTTTCAGGTTGTAAAAATGTAAAAATAGTTGAAGTCGGACGATTTCCGGCTTTATAAAATAATTTTGTAATTATTCAGAAAATAATTAATAAATTCATAAATCATTATAAAATCATTTAACAGTCCAAAAATTACCAGAAAAATATAGTAATTATCTATATTTTTTTCTAGTCGTAATAAAATTAACAAACTTATACTGTATCACGTATAAACATTCACATAGCCACACCAATCATCAGATAATTCACCAAAAATCACATAATAATTATATAAAAATTATTTATTGATAAAAATAATTACACGCGATATCGCAAATGTTACAGTCTTAGGTTCTAGAGTATTAGGACCAAATAATAGCTCAAGATCAGTAGCCATAGGTTGAAGAAAAGTGGGAGTTTTGGTTGGTTCAAGGGTGTAAACCTGATAGCAACCAAAATAGGGGACAATTTTGGTTTAAGGGAGTTTATGGTCTTTTAAGAGATTGAGTTGGGTAGAAAACCCTTGGTTTTAGATGTTTATTAGTGTAAAGAAGTCCTATGAAGGTTTTCAAGTCATTAAAGTTGATCATAGGGTTAGGTAAAAGGCTTTTCGGAGAGCCAAACCAGGGCAGTTTAGAAACTGCCGAGAGCGATTTTTTGTCAACTTTAAATTGAACCATAGGACAATAGGTGTGAGAATTTGGTGTCAAACCAAGATCATTAGTTAGCCTTGTGTCTTAAGTTTTAGAGATAGTTGGTCTTAGGTGAATTTATTTAGTGGAGATAGTTTAATTCTTTGGTGAGGCACAAGAGGTGTCGAGTGGAGCTTTTGAGTATCAAGAGATAGTTTTAAGGCGTAAATGAGTTAGTATGATGAGGCTTAAGTGGAAATTCGAATGGTAAGGATAAATTTGATTTAGTAAAAGGCAATGAACTATATTAAATATGACACTTGTTAGGTAAGCACTTCCACACGTAGATATTTGTGGTAAGGGGAGTTGTTTAGGTGATCAAGAGATCGAGGTTTGAAGTGTGCAAGATCATTCAATACTTATTAATGCACTATGTTTAAATAATATATTATGTGATTAAATGTGTTATGTGCTCCTAAATGACTACTTGGAATTTGATGTTATTATGTGTATACTAGGAGATGAACGAGTAAGTAGGCCTAAGTGCCACTATGGTTTGATTTCTTTAACTAGGATGGAGATTTCGTGAGAATGTATCTTGATGAGATTTAATAATTTGTGTAAGCTCAGGAGAAGATATTAAGCTTGCCTACAAAGTCGATTACGGCTCCCGGTTGCTTCCACGATCATGACGAGAGTTAGTCCAGCCTTCTTAAGGTAAGTGTTTTTGCCCTCACTTATCGTTCTAGTGATGTTTTCCTTAAATTATATATTGCAAGTGTTCCGAACACCTCTTTTGAATCATGATAACATGCTCGTATAATGATCATTAATTTTTTTGTCAGCATGATATATTGTTACAAATACTCTGATTTTAGATTGAGATATTGCAAATGCTGTGCCATGCTTACGGTTATTGGACTTGTTTTAAGTCTGTTTATGCGCTTATAAAAATCATACCCTTTTCACTCTTTTGTTTCAATTAGACCCAGTACCTACCGTTATTTAAACCAAATTTCTTGGCCATTTAGAGACACCCTTATAAACTATAATACCTCATTTGCTTTGATAGTGTAATCTCTCTTGATTAACCGCCATTTTTCTTTTACTCTTACACCTCCGAGTTACCAACTCTTTAAATATATCTTTAAAATCATACCCATTCTTTGTCACTAGATATATCCCATTTATAACCCTCAATTTTTGTGATCTTTATCTTGTTGAATAATGTTATGATTCTTTTTCAATACTTTCTTCCTTGTTTGTCAAACTGTTGTTGTCCATCTTTGGAAACCCTGCTAGTGAGAAGTCAAATCATTCTGACAAGAGTTACATCACTCGAATCCTTGATTGATGATTTGAACCCCCTTTTGTCAGATCTTTGTAGAGTTCTCTTTAAATAAAAGTATGTATCTTTTAGATTGGTGAACTGGACTAAGACGCAAGTCCCTTTCAGACTTATTATATTAGGCTTAAAAGATGCCTAGGGATCCCATTAAATTGTTAAGAACCTAGGGAGGTTCGGGATTGCTTCGCGGCTGATCACCGGCTGTAATCTGTAGCGTCATAAAATCATTTTGAGCAATGATTTGGTTACAAATGTTTTGACTTGAATAATGATGCCATATATTTCAATTTCCAGTTATAAATTGCTAATATTTTAAATTCTCTCTTATGATCTACCTTGCGGAGTGTTTGGCTCACTTCTTGCTTTTCCTTCATGTTATTTCAGCTAGCAAGTATGGTTAGATTCAAGCAGACTGCTCGTAAGTCTACCGGTGGAGATGTTGAGGCTTATGTGAGAGCTCAGGTAGTATAGTTGGTGTTGTGTGAGGACCGGTTGTATAATATAAAAGTTGTAATAGTTATAGTGTTGGACTGTTCAAACACTGAACCTTTGCGATCTTGGATTCTGTTGTTGACAGCCATTTATAATAACATTATATTTACTCATTTGTATTTTGTTAGTGTTATTTTGGGGTTGTGACAATCAATAGTTTTTATATTATTTGATAAAAACTTATTACACATGTAATCTCTCGAAAGGATGAACAAATATCCTTGAGAGCTGTTAGGTTATACGAAAGATATAACAATGTCGTAATGCTTACAGCATGAACCTAAACTTTGCTTTATATAGAGCACATCTACCACTGTATAAGGAATCCTATTCTATTAACAACAAGGAAACCTATACAAATGCTTCTGAGATAAAGTCATTCACCGCCTTGAAGTTCCTGTTTCCTTTTCCTTTTTGAAGATCAACTAATGTGACAAATACTGATTTCATTATCCATTGACATCAGCATCTGTTGATATCATTATCCGTCAAATATCAACATCTGTCGATGTCCTCATCATCCGTCGATACAATCATCAGCCGTCGATGCTTGTAATCATCATCCGTCGATGCATCTGATAGTTTTTGTTTGATATCATCAATTGCTCCTAATATATACTCATACTTATATTCAACAAAATGACGAAAAACCCAAGATTTATACTTATACTTATATTCAGCAAACTGACCAAAATTGATGAATATTTTTCATGCAAAAAACTCATCAAAACTAAAAAAATATTAATTGAACTTCAATTTGAAGTAAAAAAGTTCTATTTGGACTTCGATTCATAATTTACACACACAAAAAACATATATATAACTTCGAATCATATATTTACATACACAAAACACATATACATGCATAACACACACATAATCGAGTGAAAAATATATAATCGAATGAGAAATCTTACATTGAGAGAGGAACATGAGGAATAGAGAGGATATTTTGAGGTGGTTCTTTGTTGATTGTACGCCATAGTTTGGTGATTTAGAGTTAGGTGAGAAAATAAAAGAGAAAGAGAGAAGAGAAGAAAAAGATAGAAGAAAAGAAAATAAAGCATTTCTTTATATATCATGGTTAAAACCGACCGACGAGGTGGTCTGTTTTGAGGTTGGAAACTGTGCAACATGTAAAACGATGTCGTTGTTGTTTAAAGGCGGGGTTTTTAATTTTTCACAAAAAATAAACCGCCTAAATATACGTCGATCGGTTTTAGTTTCAGATGGTCGGTTATGACCTCCTAAATATATGTCGGTCGGTTATAAGCTAACCCTAGAAACCGTAATGGTCAGTTTTATCTCACCCTAGAAACCCGTAATTCAAAAAAATCTTATATAAACATGATTAATATTATTTAAATAGCCTAATTTTTGGTACATGTGTTTGATTTCATTGAGTTTGTCCATCTATATGGTTAGATCATATGTATCATATAATTTTAAATTTATACTTATTAATTTCACATTTTTTAGGATATTTGCTAATTTTAAATAATCTAACTTTTTGTGTATAAACATATTTTGACATGAAGTTAACATCTACGGTTGGATCATTTTAAATAAAATTTGTTTTTTATGCATTGTACATCAGATGTTAAGTTCAACTTATTATGTTTACAAAATGACGACATATATACTTTGAAGTGATTATGGTTCACGCTATTATAATTATATTATTATTTAAATAGCCTAATTTCTGGTACATGTGTTCATTTTCATTCAGTTTATCCATCCATGCGGTTAGATCATGTGTATTTTATAATTTTAAATTTATACTTATTAATTTCATATTTTTTAGAATATTTTTTAATTTACTTATAAAAACATATTTGTACTAGTTAAAATAATCAAACTTTTTGTGTATAAACATATTTTGACATGAAGTTAACACCTACGGTTGGATCGTTTTAAATAAAATTTGTCTTTTATGCATTATACATCGGATGTTAAGTTCAACTTATTATGTCTACAGAATGACGACATATATACTTTGAAGTGATTATGGTTCACGCTATTATAATTATATTATTATTTAAATAGCCTAATTTCTGGTACATGTGTTCGTTTTCACTGAGTTTGTCCATCCATGCGGTTAGATCAAATGTATTTTTTAATTTTAAATTTATACTTATTAATTTCATATTTTTTAGGATATTTTCTAATTTACTTATAAAAACGTATTTGTACTCGTTAAAATAATCTAACTTTTTGTGTATAAACATATTTTATCATGAAGTTAACATCTACGATTGGATCGTTTTAAATAAAATTTGTTTTTATGCGATCGGATGTTAAGTTCAACTTATTATGTCTACAGAATGACGGCATATATACTTTGAAGTAATTATGGTTCACGCTATTATAATTATAATATTGTTTAAATAGCCTATTTTTCGTACATTTCTTCGTTTTCATTGGGTTTCTCCATCCATAAGGTTAGATCATGTGTATTTTATAATTTTAAATTTATACTTATTAATTTCACATTTTTTAAGATATTTCACTACGCCATAGATGGCTTTAACCAACACCAAATATGAGTTGCTATAGACCCCTAAAAATATTGCTATAGGCGAAAATGGGTCTATTATAACACTTTTTCGGTGTTGGGTCTAAGGCTGTCACTATAGGTATCTAACCTTACACCAGTGTTAATCTATAGCAACACATCAAAATATGTTGCTATAGAAATTAATTACAACAGAATTTTCTGAGCATAGCAACACATACATGGTGTTTCAATAGGTATACTAACTGACAAAAAATGGGCCCTACATGGGCATGAAACGTGGCATGACATATGGCAACACAACTATTGCAACACCTTTAATGTTGCAAAAAAGAATTTTATATGCATAATTTAGCACCCTATTTTAACATATTAATAGGCTATTGCAACACCTAAACTGTAAAAAAATGAAATATACTTTTTAAATACTTGTTTTCCTACAAATTCAACAACATTCGTAACCAATTCAATCCAACCAGTCTTAACTACACATCCAACCATTACATTATGTCCAACCAACAGTTACAATCCATCACACCAAAATATATCTTAAGAAATACAAGTACTCTTGCTAAGAACTAAACGTGCAAGATAACGCAAAAGCATATAAGTTTTTGAAAATTACTTAGAAGAGAGATAACAAATGGTCTAAGTTCTACGACCACCGGTAAGAGGAGTACCATCAGTTCCTTTGTCTTTTTTACTCAGTAGCAACAACAGTATAGGTGTTGGTTTTAACTCTATGGCAACATCCTCTAGTCAATAGCAACATAATCTTGATGTTGTCATAATTCTTATTACAACATCTTAATAGGCTAAGGCAACATCTTTAGTGGCAATTTTTGAGCATCTTAATAAAACATCATAATATTAATTAAATCAATCCAAACATTACATATGTCATATGCAATTCAATCAATTTAAAGAACTTTCAAGCTAAATCCTTGAATATTAAATAACTTTTAAGTCATACCAACATAAACTTTCATGTCATATCAATTTCAACTACTCTGACCTCAACTTTCTACTTAAAAAAATTACATGCTTGAGAAACTAGCTTTTACAATTGATGTTCAACTGCTGAAAAGGGCAGTAAAGTTCTCGAGGAAGATCTCTTTTATATCTCTTCCTTGAAAGCAGCCCTGGACCAAGAGAAACATGAATCTGTCAATAATTTTCACACACTAACGTCTCTCTTATATACCGCACATGGTCATTTTTCTGACTGGCCAAATAGATTGCTCTACGTGGTCATATTTTTACATCAGTCTCCATCCGCTTCAAATGATATCCGATGATGATGGACTTCCGGTGCGAACCAGATACAACAGCCAGTTATCCAATGACCATAATTTGTTATTTGAAGATCCTTGATGCCCTGATGAACCTGAATTCCCAAACTGCAACAAATAGTGACAACAAAGATCTAAAGCTTATTAAAAAAAGTAAAAAATTAGACTTTTTACTGGGTGTAAAATACATTAATTAGAAAAAATATGTGAGTAATCAACCTAAAAGCAGTCACATTTTATAACGAATGTCAACTACTAATTATCCTATATATAAAATACCCATTGACAATTCTTAGTTCGATATATTTACAACAAGTAAAACCGTTGATGAACTTACAGAAAAAATAGCCTGCAGGCATCAAAAGTAAAGTAAATTCACTTGACATTTGATTTTGCGATAAATATCTAAACTGTAGTTTAGTTTCATAAGCAGTATGTAGGATACAGCTGATCATGACCACCAGATAGTGCTACCGCTGAAGATACATCTATACAAAACTTTATGTTTATAAAGGAGCCAACAACACTTGAACACCTTACCTGTGTCTGTTAGGTATGCACCCACTTAAGAAAAGATAAGGTGAATGTGTAATATATATAATTTATAGTTGGATCTTAAAATAATCAATGTATTAAACTATTTGAGTAGCTGTAGATGTAATGCAGTGCAAAGGTAGGATGTATGTCAATCACAGAGTAACAGTGAACAAAAATGCAAAAATTCATCGTGCAGATTTGGATTGTCCATATAACTAATAAAACATCTTGCAATAGTATATCAGAATTAATTATATATCAACATACCCTCATATGGCCAAATATTCCACACGAACTTCCTAGAAGAAACCTCATAGAAACTGCCATCCAGAAGCTTGTACTAATGCTAAAGAGGGTGTTTAAAATAACCTTGTAATCATCAAAAGATATGGAGTCAAAGATTGTTAATAGATACCTTTATAAATTGCATGAAGTGGGACAGCAGATGATTTACCAGCTGAGCTCCTCTGATTAAATTTTTTTTTCACAAAGTTATGAGGAACTTCGGTAGATTTTCAACTTTTTTCCTGTATGGCTCCATGACTAGAAAGGAACTCGGGGTTTGATGGGTCAGAGAACTGATGCCTGAAGTAAGAACATGAAGTAGAAAAATCTATGATTTCTATCATAGAATGATAAAAGAAAATATTAACAGTCCATCAATGATAATCATAATTACCTCCTTCACACTCTATTATTCCTTAGAGAGTTGACATGAGGTGAAGTGAAAACGAATGGAGGAGATGAAAAAGTAAGAGAATTAAACGTCTGAGTAATGACATTGTTTGCTGAAGAACATCAGAACTCTTACACCTAGTTCCCAAACGATCACAAATATACTCGCAATGCAAAAAGCAGATTATGTACGGACTCTCGCAACTACGCTACAGTAACAAACTGGTTAACAACAGTTTCCACTTCACCCCCCACCATATTACACTTGACTACAACAAATATTGTCAAATTATTTCATTAACCCCTCTAATTAACTACACAAATCGACATTATACTTCTCTAGCTATCATAAATAATAATACAGTTAGTAAATTGTATCTGAAGAAAATTCACAACCCCATATCCAACAAATCAACCACAAATTCACAACCCCATATCCCCAGATCTTAAAAAAAAACACAAAAACACAAACTTTAATTACCAATAAAATTAAGAAAAAATACCTCAACTTTGGAGAGTGTGAGAGTAAGGTAGTGCTTCCTGTCAGGAGTATCCATCACAACGCAATCCCCTTTTACAATCTCACTATCTCTTTCTTTATTCACATACTCAGCCAATCAGCCATAGGCATCTGAAGTAGTGCTTGTTTACACTACATGCAATCAGCCATAGACATCTGAAGACCAAATAAACATTTTATAGAAAATTCACTTCCTGAGGTGACTTTTATTCTATGAACATCAATGTTTCAGAAACTCTAACCAAAATCTTATAATGAAAATACCAAGCACTATTTCAAAATACCCCGGCCTTCAGTTCAGATTACTCACACACCCATAAACATTCATTCACATATGAACATATCAAACAAAACAATATAATACACATATCAAACAAAATCAATAGACAAAGACATTCAAACCAACACCATAAATACTAAACATGCTTTCGAGTAAAAAGATACATGCCCCGTCTCCCCAACAACAACCAGCTCATCGGAATCGCTTTGCCCTGCATCATTCCGTACTCTAACTTCCCACTTCCCTCTAAATTATTATCTTCCACTTTATTAGAATACACCCATTCAATTATATTAATTCCATCTTAACTAAACATAAACAACAAGAAAAAACACGATTATACATATCTAAACAGATTTATCCAATAAATTATACATCCAATAAAATAAAATTCTTCATAAAATTTTGTGCAGCAATCACAACAAGTCAAAAATAATCTAAATATTATCGGAAATACATAAATCCCTAATTATTAGAAAACCCCCCAATTGCCAGGGTTTGTAAAACCCCCAAATTTAATAAATTAAAAACCCCCAAATAATTAGGGCTTGTAAACTACCATGGACTAAATAGACGGAGAAACAAACATACCTTTAATTAGTAGTAGAACGCAAAGGACTAGAGCTACAAAAGGAGAGGACCAGAGCTATGAAAGAAGATGACCGGAGTGTGAGAGGAAGTGAAAGAAGATGACCAGAGTGTGAGAGGAAGAGAGACGACTGGAGCTGATTTGTGCTAAGCGGAGATATGAACCAAGGGGCGTGTCAACGAAAGAGATGAGAAGATAGATGTAAGAGATGATTAACGAAATTAATTTTATCTGGGGATTGAGTATAGGTTTCCTTTTAATTTTAATTTATGCGGCTTTTTTATTTTTTTCATTTCGAGCGGGCTTTTTCCCCCTTTTTTTTAACATTTTTTCACTTCCTAAGCCAACACCGACTTAGGTGTTGGCATTGAAAATCTAAGGCAACACATATGGCAACATTCGATTTTAATATTGCCTTGCATTCCGTTATTCAATTTTTGGCCACATAAGGCAACATTTTAAGTGGCAACATCATTTTTTAGTGTTGGTAAAGACCATTTATGTGGTAGTGTAGTTCGTACTATTTACAGTAATAAACTAGCAGTAATTAAGAAGAAAAGAAAGCCTAAGAACTCACTCGAAGATACAAATTCAGGAATTCTTTTGCCCTTGGGGTTTGAACAAAAAGAACCACACAAATGATTCAAACATTATTCAACAAATGAATAGGGGGTCGTCTTAACTAACTAGGTGTTAGTTTTGTCTCCCTCTGACATGAATGTTCATGGCTCTTGATGCTATAGCTCTCAAATTAGCTCTAGCCACATGAGTGAAGGAGTTTCTTTATTGTTGTGGTGTTGCTGGTTATTTATTAGATGGCCTAAAAGCTTCTATGAACTCTTCTCTCTGCAGTTTCAATGCCAACGCAGTGCCCTCATCTTGAACAACCAAGTGCTACTCTCTTCTCCGTGTCCTATTTTTAGCATCTTCGCTTGCTCTTCTTTTCAATATTCCAAAAACCCGATTTCTCAAATTTCAATTTAGCCAAAATTGAACAACTACTTGTCCCCAAAAAATGATTATATGATTGTACCTGTGTCCACGTGGAGTTGTACTAGGTTCAAAGCAAATCTCTAGACAGATCTGCCAAGTAAATTTTATTCCACAATTCAAATTTACAAACAACACCATTGTTCAAAATTAAAATGACTGAAAACAAGATAGAGTAACATAAGCAAACAAGAAAGGCACTTACATCACAGGTAAGTTCTTGATGGAGTTTATCCATACAAGGAATAACAGCGGAATCTTCCTTTTTCTTGCAAAAAGTGGGAGTATAAAATCGAAATCGAAACTACCAGTCATTTCAGCAACATATCTGAACCTGGGGCTAAACATACCTCAAAATCGAAACTATCCTCAAATCTCAAACCTTAATTGAACAATATAATCCCAAATTAGTCTCTCTTACCCTTAAATTAAATCTAAACTCATCTCGAACCCTAATTTAGATAGAGAGAGACCGCAGCGAGAAAGTAGGGGTAGAAGCCCTAATTCAGACAGAAAGACGATTGACCGAAGATGAAGAGAGGCGAGTAATTTTTCTAGTAAAAACGAGAGTGAATATTTCACCCCCTATTTTTGTGCCAATATTTCACTTCACGCTTTATCAAAATGTTAGCTTGCAGACCCAATTGTTTAAGCAATCCCATCCATACTAATCATTTTTAATTTTTTAAATCAAACTCTTTTTTAAATTACACATATTATAATTATTATAATTCATTTATTACTTTTATTAATTTATGCAAATTTAAAACTATTACATCTGTTATTTTTTATAAACAAATATTTTAGTGATATCAATCGATATTTTAAATTTATTTAAACTAATTATTAAAATATATTCATTTAGTATTAAATTTAAATTAAATATTTCAGTATTTATAGAATATGAATAATTTATTTATTTTTCGGACTCTTACTTTATAAGAAACTGCATAAATAATATTTTTCAAATCAATAATTTTTAAAGATAAATTAAATTTTGAGTTAATTTATTTTTAAAAATAATTATTCGGCTGTCTATGGAAACACACCCATGTGGGGTTGCAATATATAAGACATCTATGCCAACACTAAAGATGTATTGAGCTATAGAAACATGTCTCCATGCCTATAGTAACACCCAAATCTGGGTGTTGTGATAGGATCATAATTTCATACCTATTGCAACGTTTTCTATTTCAACACTAGACAAAAACGTGCAAATAGGTCATCTATGGCGTAATATTTTCTACTTTACTTATAAAAACGTACTTGTACTCGTTAAAATAATCTAATTTTTTTATTATAATTTTTTGTTTGACATGAAGTTAGCATCCGTATGGTTGGATTGTTTTGAATAAAATTTTAAAATTCAATATTGACCGACACGGTTAAAACCGACCGAAGTCAAACATGCACTTTGGTCGGTTTTAAGTTAGAAGGCACATAAATTCTATTTAACCGGTCATCCCATTACCAACCGTTGTTTAAAGAGGACCATTAAAGATTGGCCTTAAGCGGTCTTAAAACCCATTAAAGATATGAGTTCTGAAGCTGAAAAGGGTTGTCCATCAACAAAAAATAAAGACCAGGGTGAAAACTATATTGGAGTACCACAGGGAGAATGGAAATCTTGGGATGTGCTCGAGACTGTGTAGATTTATAATAAGGATTTCTCTGATGATGCTTTCCCCTTGGATGAATTCAACGACCCTGATCGTGATGATATGAAGATGAAGTCCTCAAAAGACGATGATACTGATGTTGAGTGATTTAATGATCCGGTATTTTTACCATTTTCTTTTTTGTCATGAACTTGTTTTATTTTAGTACTGTGTTAGTTTTGCTACGTTTAATACCTATTTCGCTTTATTGTGGGGGATGTTGGTTTTTTTTTGTTGAACCTATTTATCAATTTGACATGCTTTATATCATGTCATTATCACTTATGGATTTTCTTTCTGTTATTTACCATCTTATTTTTTACTGCCTTATCATTAATGTTATCACTACAAGAAAACAAGGCTAAATATAACCGCACAAATACAACCGACTTCAAATTCAACAGTTTTTGGTTGAATTTAAGGGTGCGGCTAAATTCAACCGTATGTGGTCGAATTTATATACGGTCGTATTTAGGCGGTTGAATTTAGTACCAATTACAACCGAATAATTACAACCGTATTTATACACAACCTTATACCGTTGAGTTTAGTCGTGCTCCTAAATTCCACCGCATTTGGTCAAATTTAGCTTTACTAATTACAAACGAATAAATACAACCGTTGTTATTCCCAAGGAACTAAAATGAGATTTATAGAAGGGGTTTGAATGTAAATCTCAAAACTTTTTCAAGTTTTGAGCAGTTTCAAAAGCTAAGTGTATGATGAACAGATGTGTGTGAATTGCTTTAAGCAAGTGCAGACAGATGTATATTGAAAACACAAATGTAAAGAACACAAAGGATTTAAAAACTTTTCTGGTAGATTTGTTATTCCACCACAGATGTGTATTTCAGAAATTCTGTGATACAAAGAATTGTACACAGCTGCTTCCTTGTACAAACTAGATAATTTTCTTTCTAAGTTTTTCTAAACAGCTCTGGAAAATTCACACCTAATTACTAGTTGCAACTTGGTTTATATATCACCAAGTTTTTCAAGTGAAGACAAAGATAAAATACAATTATAAAATAGTTCTTCACATGTTTCTTCTTCATTTCTCTATCCAATGCAATCTAAGATAATCTGTGAATCTTTGAATACTTCCTTGTTTGCATCAGAATGGAAATGCTGCTTTTTCTTGATTCCTCCAAGAGGCTACCACATTCCAATTGTCTTTGTCAACCCATGGGTCTCTGTCAGCTTATGAATTGTCACTATCAACTTCTATGGAACTGAGCATCCATTGAAGCTTTCATCTGTTGGTGGCTTTATCCGTTGATGCTTTTACCCGTTGATGTTTTAGCAGTTGAAGCTTTATCCATTGATGCACTCATACGTTGATGGATGTTATCCGTTGAAGCTTTAGAGACATCCGTTGAGGCTTTATTTCTCATCCGTTGAAGGTCTTTAATTTACCAGTTGATACTACTTCATTTATACAAAATTACAATGCATGAAATATTTATAATTAGCCCTCCTATTTGCATATCCACTAGTAGTCAACATGACTTATAATTTCCTATAACTTCTAAGAATTATAACTCATTTACAAAGACTGAAATGTTCTACAATACTAAACTTATTTCCAAGTAAAGCTACTCCATCAACGGATAACCAAAGTGGTCTTATCCATTGAGGCTACAAATACTAGTTTTCTACTTAAGTGTTTTGTTTAGCTTATCATTAAACTAGTACACATATATTCCTAACAATCTCCCCTTATTTATGTCTACTAGAATTGTAGGCATAAATTCAAGGTTAACTTGATGATAACAAAATACTTAACAAATATATGAGTTGAAACTAAGTAGAAATTCAAAAGTGCTACAAAAGTGTATGCCTGAGTACCATGGGCTTCAGGTTCCTTGAAGAGGTTTCTCCAACCTTATTCTTCTTTACTGGCTTGTGCTCCATAATGATTGGCTCAACTTTTGTGTTATAGTTCACAGATAGAGATTTTGCAGTTGTAGAACCAAACACTTGTTGCATCATTTCATCAATTTTCCTCCTTTGCTCTTTCACCTTCATCTCAGCTGCTGCTAGCTGGATTAGATCAATTCCATCAAGCTTTCCTTTGATTCGAAGTATTGGAGAAGTAGTGATGGCAGGAACTAGCACTTTGAATATTTGAATTTGTATAGATGGCTCCTCTTCCCCTTTATTCTCCCCTTTTTTGTTATCATCAAGGAGAGGAGTCAAGCCTTATGCTTTAGCCAGTTGCATTAGAAGACTTGTCTGAGACTGTTGATTTTGAAGAATGGTCACCATAGAGTTCTCAATAATTTGAACTCTTTCCTCCAATTTGGCCATCTTTTTTTCAGCATCTGATTCTCTTCTCAGTCTCAGTAACAGTTCCTGTATAGTACCAAAGGGCATAACTGTATCCAGTTTCTCAGTAGTGTAAGACTTTAAGTCAGACATATCATTTTTGAGTTCATCCACACTTACATTTTGTCTTAATTGTTGTAGCTTCATGAGGTGTAAAGAATCTAAGTGTGCTTGGAGAATGGCCTTGGTACCAGCATTGGAAGTTTCTTGAATTGCCTTTTGGATAGCCATGACTTGTTTGACTAAGGATATATTGAAATGCCCTGGTGTAGATTCCTTTGTCAATGCCCATTCAGGTAACTCTATAATAGAGCTTGGGCCTTCATCTCCCCCTAAGCTCATGCTTCCATCAAAAGAACCAAAGTTATCATCATTAGAATTTACTCCAGATTCTTCAGATGGCTCTCCAGCTGTAGAAGGTATAATATTAACAGTAGCTTTATCCCTTTGTAGAGATTCTGAAGTATGTACTAGGTTTAAAGTCTTTTCTGCCTCCTCATTGCCCCGAGTAGCCAATAGTTGATAGGCTGACACAGGATCAGTAAAAGTGTTAGCATCCAAGGAAATGTTATCAAGTTCAGTTCTGTAATGTTGCTAAAATTGTCTTTCCTTGTCAGCATCATCCCCAGTCATTGACTCACTAGCAATGGCTGGATCCACCCTTATATCTCATGTACCTGCTTTTCTCTCAATTTCTCTCTTTTCTTGCATCAGGGGCTCCCCTGGCTCACACTCCTCACACCCTCACCTTCACCAACTAAGGTGGTACTCCTCTCACTTTCTTTTGCCATGCTGGAAGAAATAGCATACATATTTATAATCTCAAGCTCTCCTTTTTCCTGGGAGCAACCCAGCCTCTCACTCAAGTTTTCACTCCCTTCCCTCAGCCCTAGAAGTGATTGTACAGTAACCATGTCTTCTACACTTGGAGTTAATTCAGTTGTTTGTGTAGAGACCATCAACGGATAAAGAATATCTGTTGAAGTTAAAGCTGATGGTATCAATGGATAACTGCTGTTAAGCTTATCCGTTGAAGAACAACCACTTGTTAACGGATGAGGGATATCCGTTGAAGAAGGAAAAGAAGTAGAAATTGAAAGTGACATAATTGTTGAATCTGTGTGGATTTATTTGAAATTAAGTGACACGGATTCTTCAACTAGGTCTGAAAGAATTGGCTGATGATCCAACAAATCATCTAAAAGATGATGATCACCAGTACTTGAGTGGGGCTCCTCCTTGAGTTGTAAAGAGGGAGAATCAGGAATTTATGTGAAAATCATGTCCACATCCAGAGATGGTGATGGAGAATTTGGTGGTTGGTGTGTGTCAATTTTGAGAGAATGGGGCTATGACTCCATATTTGTTGGAGTCACATCAAGCTGAATTTGTGAAGGCATAGATACAAGTGATTGTATATGTTCAGTGTTTGCACCCAGTGTTGAAACTAGGGTTTTGACCTTCTTTCTTCTTGTGAAGGCTTTTACAGGTGATTGTGTGGCTTCAGTGTCCCTCCCTATTTTGTTATGTGTCCCTGGCCGGGGACTATTTTCAATAGCTATACCCTTTTGGGAGGGTGCAACTAGGGATGAGTTTGAATCCTTTTCAACTACCACAGTCTTTTGAGAAATTGTGGTTTGGCTAGCTTGGGTACCACTCACCTCTCCTACCTTATTCTGGGGGTTTTCTTTATGTTCACCCCTCTCCTCACCACTAACACCCTGTTCACTCCCCTCAGGGTTTATGGTAGTTGTTACAACTGTTGTTTTTGAGAGACAATAGATGTGGCTTTCTTTGACTTGGATTTCAAAATTTTAGGTCTGGTGGCCTTGGTAGGAATCTGTTGGGGCATTGACACAGATCCCATGGCCACACTTGAAGGCAAAGAAATGTTGGGGTTGTAACTAGTAGGAGTTGAAGAAGTATTTACCTTACTTACCTGAGGTACAACCATTATTGGTAAGTATACCAATGGCACCTTACTGTGGAGGTCAATCCTTAAAAGGTCTGCAAGGACCCTCTTCTCTTGTACCCAGCACTTGAGCTTATTACTCTTATTATTTATGACCAAACCTTCAGCAACATGGTTAGCCAATAACATAAAGAATCGAGCATAATAGATGTTATGAGTTCTATTAGCCTTGTTACCTAACCTAGTACCCAATTCTAGCATAACATAGTTGCTAAAATTATAGTACCTATCAGAAACCAGCATATAGAGCATATTAACAAGAGCTGAAGTTATTGCATCAAAATTACTAATTTTCCTAGAGAAAACCTTGATAAAGGCATCACTGAGAAACCTCCACTCTTTCCTAAGGCCTTTTCTCTTAATACTGCCTAAACTAGTAAAACCAAGGGAATAGCCTATGGAATCTAACATGCTAGATACATCATTATCAGTGTGTGGTGTCATGGCATTGTTTTCAGGTAATTTAAAACAGGATTGTATATTATCAGAGTTAATACAGTAATCCTTACCTTTATGAGAGAAGGAGATGGTCATATCAGTGGAGTTGAACTCAGTAGTTGTCCAAATCTCCTCAACTACCTCACAGTAAATCATTGGGGCCTCCAGCATTGCATAGCTCGATTTGCAGTTCTTGATGAAATCCATCATCTTATGATAATCTGAGTAGGCTTCATTCTTTTCCACCAAAGCTACGAAATTGTTTTTCTCATAGACAAACCCAGATTGGGACATTATCTTTACTACTGGTGCCATTGTTATGGGTAGAAGTTGCAGAAAGCAGTTGAGAGTTTTGGGAGAGAAAGAGAGTAAAAGCTTTTAAAATTTCAAGAAAGCGTAAAGTGAAAATAAGAATTCAAAAGGACTTTTATACTTTCTCAAATTAAAACATAAAGAGAATGATTAAACAATATTTTAAGTAAATTACAGCCATTTAGGAATAAAAGAAAAACTGTAAGTATTCTAAAAACTGCCTTTAATACAAATACATACAACTGTATATATATGTACCAACCGTTAAGAAAATAGAATCAACGGCTGTGATCCACTTGAATAGACTGATGTGACAGTTCAACGGAGGAGTTAAACGGTCATCCGTTGAATATTAACACAGTTTTATCCGTTGAAGGATAAAATTTCCAGAAATGTATTTGTCTTTCAACGGATAATGAACATCATTTGATGGAACAACTTGACTTTCAACGGATAGCAAATATCCATTGATAGAATGAGTTTTACTTAAAGCCAACTTTGTTCTTGCAAAAAATTCATTTCAGGCTGCATAATAAATTACAATTAGGACATGAATTTAGGAATAATTAAGCATACCTAGCTCACTTACCAATCTTGTGAATGTTGATTCATCAAGTGGCTTGGTAAATATGTCTGCAATTTGTTTTTCACTTGGAACAAAATGAAGTTCCCTGTATCATTCATCACATATTCCCTTATGAAGTGGTACTTGATGTCAATGTGCTTGGTTCTTGAATGTTGTATTGGATTTTCAGTAATGGCAATGGCACTTGTGTTGTCACAGAATATTGGAATTTTGTCAACATTTAGCCCATAGTCAAATAGTTGATTCCTCATCCATAATATCTGTGCACAACAACTTGCAACAGCAATGTACTCAGCCTCAGCTGTTGATGTAGAAACACAATTTTGCTTCTTAGTGAACCATGATACAAGCTTATTCCCTAGAAATTGACAGGTGCCAGTTGTTCTTTTCCTGTCTATTTTGCAACCTGCATAATCTGCATCTGAGTAGCCAATTAGATGAAAACCAGACTCTCTAGGTGCCAGTTGTTCTTTTCCTAAAGGAATGGTGAGGAGGCTGAACAGGAAATCTGTAAAGTCTTCTGAACAATGAGCCAACAATATCCTGTTAGTCGACTTCTGCACATATGTATCTATTTTCATCTTCTTAGCACTGTCATCACACCTTGTAGGAATAGGAGACTCTACAGATGAAACTTGTGAATTCATTGATTTTGTGCCAAAAATTATATCTGACAAATGTTAGAATTCAAACCCTCATATGTATAAGTAAAAGCTGGCATCTAGAATTTGCAAAATAAAAAGTCAGCTATTAAATAAGTATCCAGCTGTGTGTACCAGATAATAAGGAAGAGTACGTGAAATGTAATTGCAGCAGCACAACTATATATTTTCAGGATAAGAGTTGAATGAGGAAGAGTCCAGCAAGATGTCAAACTATTCATATTGTCTAGAAGGATGGAAGCTGCTTGTCATCTGTAAGATCTTAAATGAAGCCCTGCAAATAAGGTAGGCTTGAAGATTGCACAAAACACAGATGCAGGAACCTAGATATTGAAATTTGATATGCTTGTATTAAATGTATGTCTATGTAAGCAATTAGGTCAGCAACAATATTACTTAAGCAATTAGGTCATCATCTCAGAGCCTATAAATAAGGCATTCCGGCATTCTTGTATACAACACCAATAGTGAGGTTCACAGAGAGAAAGAAAAGAGCTGAAGCTCTTGTGAGAAGAAAAAGATTGCAGTGTGTGTAAACACTTATATATATGTATAAGTTGTATTTCTATTATTAAGAAATAAAAGTAATCTGTTATTATTGTGCTGGTGTAAAAATATTATTGAAATATTTTTTGTGTAAAGCCCATCTACGTTTTCAACAACAAAGGAGTTTTTGAAGAGAACGCGAGCTCAAGCAGATGAATAAACTGTACATGACAGATGGAGTAAAAATAAAAAATAACAAAAAAAATGTTAGAAGGAAATTGTTTGATTATACTGCAGAAGACTACGCTTGGCAAAAAAAAAGAACTGCAGAAGAAGTAAAGCCAAATTTAATATTTTGTGATACCTCATCAGAGCCAAGTTTGATTGTATTCTCTTCAAGAGCTGCAAAATCTTCAATTCCTCTACTCTCTAGCATTTTAAGTATTGACGTTGAATTGTTAGGAATCACATGCAGATCATCACTGATAAGAAAAGATGAACACTTGTTAACAAAAACACCTTCATTAGCCTGGCTTGTGACTACATTAAAATCTACTTCCCTTATTAGAAACACTCCGCGAATTTTGCATTTCCAATCTATTTCCTCTTTTAGTAACTCTCTGCAAGTTTTGCATTTTACAGTACTGTCCGTGCTGATGTAAGCAGGCATGTTTCTGATTGTATATTTTTCAAAGCATTTACCCTCACAAATGAAGTACTTAATGGGCTCTGCATCATCAATGTTAATCTTAAGATTTTGACAATCCTGTTCTGCTGAATTCCTTGTATTGAGTAACATAGCTTTGCATCTCTTTTCGTTAAAATACATGGAGTTTAGTTTCGCAACACTTGCATATAAATTGTTGAAGGCCCCAATATTACCAGGCAAGTTTGAAGAATCAGAATGCTTAGCAAGGAGTCTAACTATCGTCCCCATCGGCAACGTGAGGAAGCTAAACACAGTATCGACGAAGGTACTACTTGCTTCAGCGAAAACCAACTTCTTGTTCTCTCTATCTATCACTACTTTCAACGGGATTTCAGTCTCTTTTTTTTCTGCCATTACTTTCTAATTTCTCTTCAACTGTTGGCACTGTAAATCTGCAATGGACTCCTATTATTAGACAGTAGACTACAAAGAGTAATTTGGATTTAAACAGGAAGACCAATCACACTCTAATAAATTAATTCGAAGTATACGCCTCATGAGTCTTTTAGATTCAGCACCTAGTTTCGTTATCATTTCTAGTCTTAGTTTTGTTATACTCCCTCAGTTTTTATATATTTGTGTCTCTATCAATTTTTATATATTTCTGGTTTGATTTTTTGCCCAAATAGTTCTAAGTGCTTTTGACCCTAGTTAAAATAATTGTTTTTAATTTTTTTACAAATTTTAGTATAAATTATATACTTTAATTTAAAAAATAAATATTTTTACTAGCCGTCAAAACACTCGAGATGTTTGCACAAATATATTATTACATTTTACACCTAATATATTCAAATTGAGTTTTGAAAATTACAACAAATAAATAATTTAATTATACATACATTATGTCATGCATGTACAAAATATAATATTTTAATTTATTCATGTACTCCAATTTTTTTTATACATATTACATTTAACATGAAATAATCATTCATATTATATCTCAAATAACACATTACATTTTACACCAAATACATTTAATTAGATTTGATTTTTGGTAAAGTACAACATTTAAACAATTTAATTTTTCATATTTTATTTCATGCATGTAGAAACATAATATATTAATACAATCATTTTCTTATATTTTTTACACAAAATACATAGAACTTTATATACTCATTCATATTCTTTCTATAAATATAAATGACCTATTTATTGTAAATTAATATATTATAATTTTTTTGTAACTAATTCATTGTTTAGCTATGACTAATAATTTATTCTTTTTGTTACATATTTCAATTATTTTGATTAATAAATTTAATTTTAATATAATCTGGATTATTTGTCTTTTTCAAAAATATTTCAACTTATGTTTTTAAATAAGCACTTTAGAAATAGAGTCTCCCAAAAACCAAAAAGTCATATAGCAAATATACTCTTAAGCATGAAAATAAATGATATTATTTGAACAATTAAATATTTATAAAGATATTTTAAGATTGATATAATGTCATCACTTTTAGTAAAATAGATACCGTGAGTTACTTTATAAAAGATTAACCGTTAATAAATATAATGACACATGTTTATGTGTTTTATATATTTATATTATTATATTAAAAAAGAAATAATGAATGTTTAGTTGATAGTCGGTGTAGTGATCGCAATTATAGTAATATTTAAAATAAAATACTTTAATAAATAGATAATTATTCATAGCACAATTAAAATATGTCTAATGGTTTTTGTTTAAACAAAAATAATATATAAAATTTACCAGGTCGGGCTAAACAAAATTATACTATTAATCCAATTCTAAATAAAAAATTAAAAAAACTACATATAGTTAGTTGGATTTGAAAAATCGGGCTAAAATAAAATAATAAATATTATTGATCTCGCTACAAATATTATATTATTGGACCGGACTGTAACAAAATAAAATTTAACAAAATAGTAAGTATAATTAGCTGGATTTGGTTCATTTAACGGCCTCAAGGTAACATAATTTTTTTGTCATATTTTTGTAACTGCTTAGTTTTGATGATCACAACACAGCAAGCCATCATATTGTTATTTGAGAATGTTTGTAGGATATAACAGCTTAATATCAGTGTTGTTTAAGTATCATGACAGCAAGCTATCATAAGACAGTAATCTATTTCAATAAGCTATGATCAACTATGTCAGAATAACAGCAAGCCAAGATGCACAGTTCAGATTCAACGAGGAAGTCGAATTTCATGGAGATTTTATAGAATCTTCATATATATAAGTTGTAAGGACTTCTCTAATATAATATACGTGCATGATATATAGAGAGCTCTTTTATAAAACCTTTTTACTTATTCAAATTGATTTCCTAAAGAATAGGAGTTTGTTTCTCTTTCAAACTCTTTCTTGTATCTACTGATTAAAACGTTTTATACTCTACAAAATAGAAGAGATATTTTCTGTTCGTTGGACATCTTTCTTTCTCTTCTATCTAACGTACACATGAACGTTGGAAACCATCCCAACGATCTTAAACGGTAGAATTGGATTCTAGCCGTTGTAATTTGTTGAGAATGTTTCAAACGTTAATGTGTGGTTATATATGTGGTTTCTTGCAGTTTTATGACTGACGAATTTGCAAGCAAGAACACATACAACTCCTGATCTTTATTGATTTCAAAATACTCTCGAGCTTCTAAATATATATACACGTGTTTTTATCTTAGAGAGAGTTTATAGTTTGAGTTGTAATCTTTATCATTGATTTGTATTGTTCAACTTGTATTGATTAGTTGCTGGATAAGTTGGCTAAGGGAAACAAGGGTTTGGTGGTACTTGCTAGAGGAGTTTGTACTATAGGGTAGTATGGTACTTAGAGAGCAGGTTCTTAAATAGGGTTTCAGCAAGCCATTATCTGCAGCTGGGATAAAGGGAGATATATTGTTGTATCTTGTAGTTGTAAATTTCATTGATCAATAATATATTCTCTTACCAAGTTGGTAAGGGACCAGGACGTAGACCATAGGGGCTTAGGGGTCGAACCTGGCTAAAATTCTTGTGTATTCTATTTACTTTTCTACACATTATTTTCTGCATTGCATTTAGTCATCTCAGCTTACTATCATTGTCAGATTTTAGTTATGTTGGTAAAATCTCAATAAGCTATTATCGGGTAAAATTTAAAAGTAATCCTAGTTAGCCATAATCACCTATTCACCCCCCCCCTCTAGGTGTAATTTCAGTTGGTATCAGAGCTTTGGTATACTAATCTTTATGTAACAGGAATAGTATTCGATCGAAATGGCTGACAAATATCCCGAAGGAACCTCAGATTACCGAGCACCTCTCTTGCTTGGTATAGAAAACTATAACTGGTGGAAAGGTCGCATGGAAGTGTATCTATCCAGGGAGCCACTAGCTTTGAGAGTTTTTCAGAAGGGTCATTTTGAGTTCAAGGACAAAGAAGGCAAAGTGAAAGACGTTGATCATCTCACAGAGGCTGAACTAATCAAATACAGCTTCAATGGAAAGGCTAGGAATTCTCTCATGAATGGGTTATGTCCTAGTGAATATGATAAAGTCTCTTCATGCAAATCAGATAAAGAGATATGGGATACTCTGGAATTATATCACGAAGGATCCAAGAGCTTAAGGAAGGTGAAATTTAGCAAACTAATGAATGAGTTTGGAAATTTCAAGCTTCAAGATGGAGAAACTATACGAGAAAGTCAAGCAAGATTCCAGATAAATCTGAATGCCTTAAAGCAGCTTGGTAAACATATCCCAACAAGAGGAAATCAACATGAAGATACTTAGCGTTGTGCCATTTATCTATGAACCAAAGGTAACAGCTCTAGAATCCTCTCCAACTATAGATACTATGGATCAATTGGCTGTTTTTGCAGAATTGGAACAATTTGAAAGCAAAATCAAGGAAAGCCAATCAAGTTCTATGCAAGCTCCAGTTGCTCAAATGAAGCAATTAGCTCTTCACACTGATAACAGCTTACTGGAATCTGAAAATGAGTCAGATGAAGAATTAGCTTTAATATCCAGGAAGATTAGAAAGATGATCGAGAAGAAGAACAGGCTGAAAAGAGATAAATGCAGATTTTCCAACAACAAGAAGCCCAACAAAGATTCTAAAGATCAGACATGCTTTGAATGTGGAAAGCTAGGCCATTATAAGCGGGATTGCTACAAACTGAAGTCAAAACAGCAAACTGTCTTCAAGGATAAGAAGAAAGCTAAAGCTCTAATGACTTGGAGTGATGATGACTCGGTTTTCAGTGATAATTCAAGTGGAGACATGATTAATCTTGCCCTAGTTGGACTTGATGAAGATTCTGTTCGAGGAAATTCAGAAAGTGGCTACCTAGAAAGTGATTCAGAAGAAGATCGGAGTGAGGTAAACTCTTGTAAATATAATTTATCTTCTGAAAATATTATTTTGGAACCACTAACTATGCAGGAATGTGAGAATCTATCTATGGGAGAATATTATTCTCTTAAAGCTGAAAATAGCAAGCTAAAAGAGAAGAATAATTATCTCAAGACTATGGTTCAAGATTTGATGAGCAAAATGGATACTTGGATTGACAAGAAGGTACCTACACAAGCTGACAAAGAGGCTGAAATCAAGGATCTTCAAGCTAAAGTTAGTCATGTGGAAAACTTCAACAAAATTCTCCTCAAAAGAAACAAGACTCAATTGATGGAGATCACAGAGTTAAAGAAGGAGATTGAAGCAAGGGATGAATGTTTGGAGTTGTTCAAACTCAGAGAATCAATAGATGCAACACTTTCAAATCAAACAGAAGAACCATCTCAGCAAGCTGAAATCATAAGTCAGCAAGCGGAAAAGATTTATCTGCTCACAAAGGAAGTTGAGGATCTGAAAAGGGGCATGTGAGCTTTTGTTCAAGGAGAAAAGAGTCTCAAATCAATGATGAACAACACAAATATTCCATTGGTCAGAGAAGGACTTGGAATGAATGCCAAGAAGAAGGACAAAGCTCTAAGATATGAAGGAAAACATGGCATACCCTATGATTATGCTATGCCTTGGAAGATATGCAACAGATGTGGAAATAAAGGGCATCTTGAAAAGCATTGCAGAGTTCAGAATGGACAGACATCATACCATGGAGGAAATAAACAGAAAACAGCTTACTATGAGCAGAATGGAAGAACAAAGACAGCTTACTATCATCAGGCTGGCAGAGTTAAATCGCCTAGATTTATCCAAAAATGGATAAAGAAATCTGATTTACATGTTTTATATGTTTTATCTGCTAACCATGTCGGACCCAACAAACTTTGGGTACCAAAAGGTTGAGTTGTTTTATTTGTTTTGTAGATGTGTCTTGTCGCTCGAGTCAAATCAACTCAATAGATTTTAGATAGCGGATGTACTAGACATATGAGTGGAGACAAATCACAATTCTTGAGTCTTCAGATGAAAAAGGGTGGAAGAGTGACTATTGGCGATAGCAAAACTCTTCAAATCCTTGGAAAAGGTAAAATAGGTAATAAACACATTTTAATTGATAAAGTTCAATATGTTAAAGGCCTTAAATATAATCTGCTTAGCATAAGTCAGTTATATGATGATGGTCATACTGTTAACTTTGGTATTGATAAGTGTATTATTACTATTGGTACTAACAAAGTCCCCCTAGTTGCTAGAAGGGAAGGAAATATATATATATATATATATATATATATATTGGACTTTGAGTTGCCGAAAACAGTTTGCTGTATTGCTGCAATAGACACTGATCCTTATGTTTGGCATAGAAGATTGGGTCATGCTCACATGGACTTGCTTAACAAGCTTTCAAAGAAGAAGCTAGTCAGAGGTTTACCTAAAATCAAGTATGTCAAGACTGAGGTGTGTTCAGCATGCCAATTAGGTAAGCAAATTAGAAGTACTCACAAAGCAAAGAAAATGGTATCTACTTCTAAACCCTTAGAACTTTTACATTTAGACTTATTTAGTCCAGAAGATTATAAAAGTATAGGAGGTAAGCAATATGGTTTTGTAATTGTTGATGATTATTCTCATTTTACATGGGTATTGTTTCTTAGAATTAAAGATGCTGCTTTTAATGAGTTTGAGAAACTAATTAAATTACTTGAGAATAAGCTCAATACAAAGCTTGTAGGAATAAGTAGTGATCGAGGTGGTGAATTTCAAAAAGACTTTGTTACTTATTGTGAAAAAAGAGGAATATCACATGAATTCTCGGCTCCAAGGACTCTACAACAAAATGGTGTGGTGGAACGCAAGAATAGGTCACTACAAGAGACAACAAGGATATTGTTGCAAGAAAGCAAGTTACCTAGAAGTTTTTGGGCAGAAGCAGTCAACACAGCATACTATGTTCTAAATAGAGTATTGATAAGACCTATTTTGGACAAGACTCCATATGAATTGCTCAAGAAAAAGAGGCCCAACATCAGTTACTTCAGAATCTTTGGCTCAAAGTGTTTTGTGCTCAAGACAATTGGTAATGATGGTAAATTCGATGCTAAATCTTATGAAGCTATTTTTCTTGGTTATTCTATGAATAGTAAAACCTATAGAGTTTATAATTTGTCTAAGCATATTATTGAGGAATCTCTAGATGTTACTTTTCAAGAACCTAACAATGATCTTCCAAGAGACGGGGAAGATGATGCAGGTCAAGCTGGACAACATTAAGCTGAAACAGAGAAGGCTACTCCAAAACAGCAAGCTGAAATAGCGACTGATTCTGGAAAACAGCAAGCTGAAATTGAAACTACCTCAGGAAATCAGCAAGCAGAAACTTCTACTCCAGTTGATGATGCAATTGTAAAGATGGCAAAGATGACTCTTGATGGTCCTAGATGAAATTGAGCAAAGGATAAAATGCCAATCTATGATGGTGAACACTTAGCTTCTCCATCTAAGATAAGGAAGACCTCACATGAAGATATTGCAAAGCATTCATTGCCAAAAGCTACACGAACAGTGAAGAATCACCCTCCAGAACAGGTTATTGGTGATATTTCTGATGGTCTCAAGACAAGAAAAGGCACTGCAAATTTTTGTGCTTATGCTGCATTTTTAGCTCAAGAGGAACCCAAGAATGTCAAATAAGCACTTGAAGATGAAAATTGGATCACGGCTATGCAAGAAGAACTCAATCAATTTGAAAGATGTGATGTTTGGGAACTGGTCAAGCCACCAAAGGATGCTTCAATCATTGGTAGAAAATGGATTTTCATGAATAAAGTGGATGAATTTGGTACTGTTACTCGAAATAAAGCAAGGCTCGTGGTACAAGGGTACAACCAACAAGAAGAAATTGACTTTGATCAAACTTATACTCCAGTAGCTAGATTGGAATCAATTAGGATGCTTCTTGCTTATGCATGCTACAAGAAGATCAAGCTACATCAAATGGACGTCAAAAGTGCTTTTCTTAATGGATTTCTGGAACAGGAAGTTTATGTCAAGTAACCCCCTGGTTTTGAACATGAACAACATCCGGACTATGTTTACAAGCTCAAGAAGGCATTATATGGCTTAAAGCAAGCACCAAGGGCTTGGTACAAGAGGCTTAGTAAGTTTTTGATCAAAAATGGCTTCATTTGAGGTAAAATTGATCCTAATTTATTTACTAAGCAAAATGGTAATGATATTTTGATTGCCCAGATTTATGTAGATGATATAATCTTTGGATCCACTATTGATTCTATGTGTGAGTGGTTTTCTAAGTGTATGAGCAGTGAATTTGACATGAGCATGATGGGTGAGCTCAATTATTTCTTGGGGCTCCAAATCAAACAATCTAAAGATGGAATTTATGTGCATCAATCAAAATATGTCAAGAATTTGCTGACCAGGTTTGGTTTTGACAATGTCAAGTCAAAATCTGCTCCAATGAATCAAAACAGCAAGCTGACATCGGATGAGAAAGGTAAAGATGTTGATATCAAGAAGTATAAAGGTATGATTGGTAGTCTTTTATATCTTACTGCTTCTCGACCAGATATTATGTATAGTGTTTGTGTATGTGCTCGTTTTCAAGAAAAACCTAAGGAATCACACTTAAATGTAGTTAAAAGAATATTTCGATATTTAAGTGGGACTATTAATCTTGGGTTATTTTATCCTATTACATGCACATTTGATCTTGTGGGGTATAGTGATGCTGACTATGCAGGTTGTCAAACTGATAGAAAGAGCACGAGTGGGGTTTGTACATACTTAGGACAAAGTCTTGTATCTTGGCAAAGTAAGAAACAAATTTCAGTTGCATTATCCACAGCAGAAGGTGAGTATTTGGCAGCTGGTAGCTGTTGCTCTCAAATTTTATGGATGATTCAGACTCTACGAGATTTTGGAATCAAGTGTGGCAAAGTTCCAATTTATTGTGACAACACTAGCACCATTAACATATCAAAGAATCCGGTGAATCACTCAAGAACAAAGCATATTGATGTTCGTCATCATTTCTTGAGAGATAATGCTGCCAAAGGTAAAATTGAATTAGTTTTTGTAACTACTGAATATCAATTGGCAGATATTTTTACAAAACCCCTTGGCGAAGCAAGATTTCCTACCATTCGAAGGGAACTTGGCATGTGCAGTGTATAATGGCAAGCTATCATTGGAAATTTGGTAATGTTGGCTTACTATCATTTTTCATGTTAGCTTACTATGATTGGTTATTTAAATGACATTTTTTTTGTTAATTTAATTTTTTATTATGATATGTCATTATCTATTTATTGCTGCTTACTTATTTGTGTGTTTTGATGTTTTATCTTATAATTATGATTAGCCCTAAACCTAGATCATTTTGATGCTTTAAGGGGGAGAAATTTAGGAGACTTATGCTTATGTTTATTTATGTTTGGTTATTAAGACTTCTCTTCTGTTGACTTATGTTTAAGACTATCTGTTGGCTTATGCTTAATCTGCTACTTGGTTTTGATGCTACTTGGTTTATGTTGGCTGTTATTTAAGACTTAACATGCTTTTGGTTTTTAAGACTTGGTGATTTATGCTGGTTTGTTAGTTATGATTGGATGTGTGTCATTTATATTTTAATTGCAGTAACAGGTTATTCAACTTTGAGATAAGCATAGATTTAGGGGGAGTTTTATAATTCTCATAAATGTGTGTAATCATCAAAAAGGGGGAGATTGAAACTCCTTAATTTTGATGATCACAACACAGCAAGCCATCATGTTGTTATTTGAGAATGTGTGCAGGATATAACAGTTTAATATCAGTGTTGTTTAAGTATCATGATAACAAGCTATCATTAGACAGTAATCTATTTCAGCAAGCTATGATCAACTTTGTCAGAATAACAGCAAGCCAAGATGCACAGCCCAGATTCAATGAGGAAGTCGAATTTCATGGAGTTTTTATAGAATCTCCATATATATATCAGTTGTAAGGACTTCTCTAATATAATATATGTGCATGATATATAGAGAGCTCTTTTATAAAATGTTTTTACTTATTCAAATTGATTTCCTAAAGAATAGGAGTTTGTTTCTCTTTCAAACTCTTTCTTTCTCTTCTATCTAACGTACACATGAACGTTGGACATCTTTCTTTCTCTTCAATTCTAACGTACACATGAACGTTGGAAACCATCCCAACGATCTTAAACGGTAGAATTGGATTCTAGCCGTTGTAATTTGTTGAGAATGTTTCAAACGTTAATGTGTGGTTATATATGTGGTTTCATGCAGTTTTATGACTGACGAATTTGCAAGCAAGAACACATACAACTCCTCATCTTTATTGATTTCAAAATACTCTCGAGCTCCTAAATATATATACACGTGTTTTTATCTTAGAGAGAGTTTATAGTTTGAGTTGTAATCTTTATCATTGATTTGTATTGTTCAAATTGTAT
Organism: Apium graveolens; assembly: GCF_009905375.1. Taxonomy (NCBI): domain Eukaryota; kingdom Viridiplantae; phylum Streptophyta; class Magnoliopsida; order Apiales; family Apiaceae; genus Apium; species Apium graveolens. The sequence continues at coordinate 126,015,924 of NC_133656.1, read as the reverse complement.
TGATTAGTTGCTGGATAAGTTGGCTAAGGGAAACAAGGGTTTAGTGGTACTTGCTAGAGGAGTTTGTACTACAGGGTCGTATAGTACTTAGAGAGCAGGTTCTTAAACAGGGTTTCAGCAAGCCATTATCAGCAGCTGGGATAAAGGGAGATATATTGTTGTATCTTGTAGTTGTAACTTTCATTGATCAATAATATATTCTCTTACCAAGTTGGTAAGGGACCGGGTAGTAGACCATAGGGGCTTAGGGGTCGAATCTGGCTAAAATTCTTGTGTGTTCTATTTACTTTTCTACACATTATTTTTTGCATTGCATTTAGTCATCTCAGCTTACTATCATTGTCATATTTTAGTTCTGTTGGTAAAATCTCAGTAACCTATTATCGGGTAAAATTTAAAAGTAATCTTAGTTAGCCATAATCATCTATTCACCCCCTCTAGGTGTAATTTCAATTTTTTTGCCATTGACACATATAATTTTATCATTTGTATACTATTGATCGCAGCTAAAATGTATCTCTTAATTAAATATAATAATCTTTCATAAACACACCTATAAATATCAATAAAAATATAAATTTCAATAATTATATTATTTTTTAAAATTGGAGTATAACTAACTTATACACCTATGTGTATATTTATAAGTATAATTAAATCATATTATTAAAATTTCAAATAAATTAGTTTTATAACTTAAAATTTTTACTTCAAATTAAATTCAAAAAAAATGTAATATTCAAAATAATTGGTACTTTAGGTTAGTATATTTTAAATATTCTTATACAAAAAATTTATATATTAATTTGCATGGTATTTTTAAGTGTATTTCTTATGATTTTAAAGTCATTTTATCCCGCAAATTTATTACTAATTGAAGAAATAGGGCTGGAGTAGTTCATTATAGGTTGCATGAATGATTTAAATGTTACCAAGTTATTATTAGTCCAGTCTCATATTGACTGATATGTTTATTTGTGAGCTAATTTTAAAATTTAATGTCAAATTCATATATAATTTTTTTATATGAATCATACATTCATATTGTATATACACGTATTCTTGATTAACTCCAGTTTAGAAAGACCGGTTTGTATAATCAAGATAGACATGATTAGAATGGGGCAAATTCAACCATTTTAATGGCGGTGAAATTACGATTTTGTCCCTTTTATGTTAAAAATTATTAAAATGCTATCATTACACAATTTTAGTTAAAAATAAATAAAATTAGTGTATTCACTAGGGATCAAACCTCATACCTACTACTTATCAATTTTATATCTCTACCATATATGCTACACAACATTTTTAGTTCATTTTAAAATTTGTATTAGATAACCCATATTCTCTCTTTTTATCAAATTATCTTTTTATAAATTTAATTTTTGAGTGAATAAAATACTGATTTATTATTTAATGATGTCACCCTACTTTTTTATTTTAGTTATTATAGTCTTCTTCTTATATATATTAAAAGGGGACTATGGGCAAATTGAGCCAATAAAATATGCGTGAAATTACCATTTTACCCTTATATACAAAAAATTTACAAAAATGACATTCTGATATATTTGTGCTAAAATAAAAAAAATTGTGTGAATATTAAGAATCGAACACCTAGCATCCTACAATGATCTAATAACCATTATGATACAAAGATCTTTGAGTTTATTTCAACATTCTTATTAAATAAGGGTGAAAAACTAAAATATCCAAAGGGTATCGGCTACGGGTTATCTACGATAAAAAAATAAAATACCCACCATTTGAAGAGAAATGCCCAAAATGCTAATTGGCGGGATGTTCCGCCCAAAATACCCATTGAATACGTATTTGGAAGATACGTGTACAAAATTTTTAAAATTAACAAAGGATACACGTTCTGGGAATCCGTCTTCAAATTTGGTGGTAGTTAATTTTTAAAATTAACAAAGGAATGCGCATACTCAAAATGCGTGTTCTTTGTTTTTTATAAAAGTTGAATACGCAAGTGTAGAATGCGTATTCAGTTGGCATTTTAGGCGGAACGTACGGCCATTCAGCATTTTGGGTAGCTGGAGCTGGTAAATAGTGTATTTTGGGCATTCTTTCATTAAATAAAGCACATTCTCTTTCTCTCATAATTTCTTATATTATTTTAACTTTGAGCAAATAAAATGTTGATTATATTTTTATATAATTTCGTTTTTTCAATTTTTATAGTTTTATATACAATTATAAATTCAATCATCTTTTATGAATTTTATAACCCTTAAATTGTATTTGATTAAATAATGGTAAATATATTTTTATTTATTATAACATTATTATATGTACTTTATTTAAATTAGTCATATTACTGATAGGGGGTGTAAAGTGGGGTGAAATCGAACAAATTCATAATCAAGAATGAGGTTGTTTTAATTTGTAATGTCTATATTTGAATCTAATATAATTTGATTCAAATATAATGTAGTCTCGGGTATTATAATGTAAACTGAATTTGAGCATTATTTTATAATTTCTCGTACTAGCCGAATAGTATGTGATGCCTTGTATACTTGATAAATATTATCTAATAACATAAAGTGTGATTTTTATTTAAGGTATTAATAACTAATAACCTGAAAATTTTGAATTTTTTACCGGATAGAAATAGTATCAAAAATTTCTACAAACAATTAACAAACAAATATTGAAAAGTGCAAATAAATAGTTTATAATTTATGACCATTGATTAAATATATTAGTAAATTATATGACAAAAAATGTACAGTCCGATTACGGTATGTTCGTCCAATCTATTTCTTATTAAATTTTCTCATAATGCACACTCGCTAAAATGACATGTCATTATTTATTGATTTTGGTATTTATTTCACTCTCACTAATTCAACGACTCTTTTAAAAAAACATTCACACTTCTCCATATTCACCATATTGACCCTAAATGTGAATAACTAGATTGAGATTCTGAAACATAAGATATCGCAAACACAAAAGAAATTATCATCAATTTAACATTTTACTGTCTTTTTATAAATTTAAATAAGAAAAAACTTGTAAAATTGGAATGAAAAAAATGTGCGTCTTTCATAACAGATTTTTATATGATACATTAAACTGAAACGCAAAGTTATATCAATCAATTTGCTAAATCAAATTCTAAATACGTGGACAATCAATAATTTTTTTTCTTCATATACATTATTTTTTAGTTATTTTTTATACTTAAAGTAATGTGTGCGTCTGTATATTACAGTCAATTCAAAGATAATGGCATTTGTTTATAAATTTATGAAATAATTAAATAAAATACACAAATATTCAAAAAAATAACAAAAATTGCAGTAAATTGAGTTAAAATGAGTTAAAAATTCAGATCTCCAAGTATGTATAATACTTCTCTTAGACCAATGTACGATGAACTTGATATATATAACAGTGTACTTGAGTTCACTCCGACCCGATGTTACAAGAAATATACGAGGGTCAAGTGATAAATTTTGAAAAGAATATCAATATTTATCAAACGGTCATTAAAGATGCATATAAAATTACCCCAGGGGAACTAACCGATGTCTTATACATAGTTAAACCAAGTGAGATAACTCAAAGAATGACTATTAGGGGTGCTTGTGGGTCGAGTTGGGCGGATTAATTGTAAAGCCCTAAGTCAACCCGTTTAATTCGGTTTTAATAATTTTTAACCCAATCAAAGCTCAGATTAAATTCTATCGGGTTGGGTCCGTTAGAATTTGAGTTCGGTTGGGTCGTTCAGAATATAAAAATTTAGTATATGTGTGTACAACAATGTTAAGATAAAAGAAAGCAGGTTTGGTGGATCTTTTTCAGTACAAGTTCTTACTATGATACATATTATATTCACAAAGAGTCCTTTTGATCAAGTTCCAACATGAATATGTCAAAAGTGTATATAATATTAGTTAAATTAAGTTTGTATGCCACCTTAACTAAATAAAAGTTTGGCTATGTACAGTTGCATTTAGATGCAGTTTTCAAAAGTAGAAAGTTTCATTCATCTACCACAATGATGTTAAGTGTTAATCATGTTATGGGCGGTTGAATAGAAAGATTCAATTCAAATCATATTATTACAAGTAGAGGAACGGGTCGCATTGGAATGGGCGGGTTACATACAAATACTGACCAAACTCATTAATTCAGTTTTATTCATTTTTAACTAGATTAAAGTTCAGTTTGAATTGTTTGGATTGAGTTAGGGTTAGGTCAGCTATTGTATAAAATTATGAAATTTTATAATCTGTCTTTGTGCGGTTAAAGTTTATATTTTATAAATATACTACAATTATATTAAAATTACATGAATATTTTTTATCGTAGGTAATCCACAGTCGCTACCCTTCGGGTGCCCACTGGGTAAACCCTACGGGTTCACGCAATAGCCTGCAAATCACGTGAACTAAGGTAAATCACATTTAATCGACAGGTTCTGACTCCAGATGCATAATCATAATGTAAGTAGTTGTTTGTCTGATGATTATTTGCACCATGTATAGTGCTTGAGATGTTCTAATAACTTTCCTAGTGCTTGTGATGTTTTAGTCTATATCTTGTATAGTTTAAATTCCGCAAGGCCTGGTTATTTATATGAAGATTTTGTTATAAAACATGTAGTTTGTTAGAATGAAGAAGTCGATGAAAAAGGGTTGGCCAATGAGCGCAATCATCCCCAAAAGAAGCAGTTCTCTGATTTCAGGAGGTAAGGGGTCTTGTCTGTATTTACGATGAAAAACAGTTTCTGTATAAAAAAGATAGAGTAAATTTGGAAGAGGACATATGATCATTTTGCAGGGTAAGATACAACATTGAGTTACAAAGTTGTATATAATGGATTGTTCAGTTTTTCTAATGCTTTATGTATCATGTACACAATAAGCCTGACACAATAGTGATCATTTTTGATGGACTGTCTGCTTTGATTTGAATAGGTGAATCTGTGAAAGAGCTGGATAAGCCTGAATAAGTGTGGAGCCATTTTGAACTAGTCAGTACTCTGTTCATTCTTTTGTGCATTTCCATTTCTATGCTTTTTGTGGTTCCTAGTTGAGATGGTTGAAAAGATACACTTGATTAGTTAATTGTGTGTCGAAATGGTGGAAATGAATTGTTGATAAAAATGAAATAACAAACTTCATTTTTTCTTTTAATTTCTTGATTAATCCAAATAACATTTATTCTCTGTATAAAGTGAATCTTATAATAAAAAGTAATAACTCCTGAATGCATGTATGAAATGTTGATTTTAACTCCAGAACAGTGTCATGCATGAACCACAAGTAATTAACAAGGATATAATGGATACACCTGAAGAAGTCAAGTTCAAAGTTAAATTACTGGTAGACATCGAGAAAGAAAAGGTAGTCTTTGCTGAAGAAGAAAGTGATTTCATCGACACATTGTTTAGTTTTCTTACACTACCAATGGGGACAATTGTGAAAATTTTAGATGAAAATCCAGACTTGCAATTAGGGGCCATAAGAAGCTTCGGTACATTGTATATGTAACGCCCTGCAGACCCGGGTATAAGTCTGGGGGTTACTAGCTAATTACCAAACCTGTACAATCTGAATAAAAAATAATAAAGAAATGAATCTAAACCCCTTTAACACTAACCAGGATCGTTTTAGGTTGAAGTATGAAAACAAGAACAACTATCTACTTTATTACAAGCCAAATTCAAAATCTTACAAACTCTTTTTATTACGAACCATTGTCTAACCAGTTTCAAACTAAGTTCATCTTTTAAACAAACGCACACACTAACTATCTACACTCCACATGTTCGAGAAACTCATAGCTTTCTTCCTGGATTGGATCAACACCTTGGATATGAGAGGATCCGGAGTCTTGACCCGCTTCTTTACCACTCGAGTCCTGATGGGTTTCATATTTCTTCTTAACTGAAAACAATAAGGTGAATAACAACAAAAAGGGGTGATCCAAAAATTGCTCAACAAGTCTATAAAATAAAAACAGTGTTTAAGCAGTTTAAGTGAAACGGTACCCTGGGTATATCTGCAAAGATATAACCGAGAGTAGAAAGAAGGCCACTGCTGGCGAGTACAAACGAACTAAAGTGGACATAAGTTCGCATCCATACCCTGCTGATCAGCCAGGATACAGTGCAGATCTATATCCCATTTATAGATCTCGTCGGGCACCCAGACACTACGATCCATCTCAAGGATCCGGTTATGTTCTGGTCCTTAGGATTAAGTAAACTTAATCTCCAAAAGTATCACTATCAAGTCCATGGAGTAGCAACCGGAACAATCGGTACGCTTTGATATATTATAATCACCAGAATATATCAATATTTGTGAGTATCAATAGGAATATGAACAATCAATTCAAATGAACATGAAAAATCAAGAATCAAAATGAAATATGAACAAGAGAATCAAAAGAGTGCAAGCGTGATAAGATTCTGAAGAAATATCACTATTGTGAAAGTAGGATAGGGGAAAAACTTGCCTTCTGCGTGACTCACTGCAAATATAGCACCTTCGTCTATCACCAACTCAACCTGCCTTACTGGCTTAGCTTCTGCTAGAGAAATAGACTGGTTTAGTCATTTCATACTTCAATTACGTCTTGAACCGACTTCACATTGTTCCTATTGTCTACCCATGCACTTATGATTGATTCGTATATTACATATTAGCAAGTAAGACTCGATTAACCACATAATACACATAAGCACATAAGCACATAATCATTTTTATAGTTAAAAATAATTTTTAGAATCAAAATCGAATCGCTGATTGCTCAACTTATCAATATCTTACTCGTTTCCTATTTTTCAGAATTTTTCAGACTCGTCTCGGTACGCGATTCAACTGATAATCAAACAAGTAACAAAGTCAACTAATTTCTAGAAATAATTAGGCTTTAATATTATTTTAAATGAAAAGAATTCATTTTTCTGAGTCAAAGGGCTTTCGTTTCGCTCGAATCGGACTAACTGTCTAATTATATCAATTAAACACGGATAATTCAATTTATTATTCAATATAAATAATTATTTCTAATTTTTTAATCCTAAAATAATTTTTAAATAATTATTTAATAAAAATCAGAATTAAAAATGATTTTTCTATAATTTTTGGAATTAAAATGAATTTATTATGAATTATTGAAAATTATTTGATTAATTATCAAAATAATAAATCATTTTTAAATAATTAAAAAATAATAAATAATTAAAAAAATAATTAAATCTGATTTTTAAAAAATATTTCAGAATTATTTATAATATAAGTTAATTAATTAAATAATTAATTAATCAATTTATAAAATAAATAAAACTGATTTTTAAAATTATAAAAATAAAAAGTAAAATTAATTTCCAAAAACAATTGTCAGAAACCAATCCCTGACAATTTCAGATCAAAATCGGGTTAACCATACGGGTTAACCGGGTTACAATCCGGGTCATGAAGAACATGACCGAATTTTTCCAGAAACCGACCACCGGAGCAGATTCCTGCGAGCCAATTTCAGGCCAAATACAACACTGTTTGGTGTGGTTTTTACTCGGTTTCAATTCCACATGACTGCAACAACTCATCTCCGACAAAAACATACCAAAAACATCCCGTAATCTTCAACTTCGATCAAACCGACATCAACTCCGGCCGAAAATACAAAATCGTTCATTTGTACATGAAACTCGATGATTTATAGTGCAAATCAAAGATAAGAACACGTATAATCAAAGCCCTAACATATCAGGAACCAAATATTCACCAAAATCATGAAGCTATGTTTTGAAAATTAAGCATAAAACCTAATAATCGTGAATCACTATCCAGGAATCGTTTGTTCAATTAAACACAATGAATCGATTGCAAATACCAACAGGAAGCTATATCAATCATTAAAACATCATAATAACCCTAGAATCAAAAAGTTATAATTCGAACATAAACCCTAGAAATCGAAAATCAAAAATAACGAATTAAAACATGAAATTGATACCAGAAATGGAAAGAACAGATCAAGACCTTCAATTTCAGTACTTAAATCAATGGATTTGGTGCTGTAATATGCTCGAAATCACAGATTGATTCTTCAACCCGACTTGGTTCTTCTTGACCCGGTTTGCAGAGAATTTTAATTAATTTATGATTTTTAATGATTAATTATAATTAATTAAATAAAAATTAGGCTATTTATAATAGTAAAATTAATACTCCTAGATAAAATTAAGGCCCTAATTCTACATATTTTAAAATTAATAAGCCCCTATTTTATAATTTTTTAGTATTAAAATTTAATTTATAAATATTTTATATATGCAATATATATGCCAAAATTTTCCAAAAATTGTGAATAATGCAAAAAGACAAAGAAATGGTATAAATAAAAGACCTATAATTTTATAAAAATAAAAATGTGATTTTTGTGGGGTTTTTAACTCCCAATGGGGCCTGGAAAAGTCATTTTTCGCAAAACGGGAAAATTTCTAAAATACCTAGATGTTCAGAATAATGCGATGGTAAAAGCCGTTTGATGAAAAATAAGGCCCATTGTTTTATTTGAAATACCTGCTTTAAAATCATAATTTGGGTCGTAAAATATTTGAAATGAAAGCTATGAATGCAAAATAAAATATCTGAAAAATATCTTAACAATACCTGGACAACAGAGAATGCACGTAACACATAGCAATTAAGGTTTGACAGTTAACTCCACATAAATGACACATTAATACACATAATTTATTATAAATATGATATAATACAGACGTAAATTTCCCAGACGTTACATCCTTCCCCCCTTAATAGGATTCTGTCCTCAGAATCTTACTATGAAAATAAATGAGGATATTTCTCTAACATTTCACTCTCAAGTTCCCAGGTTGATTCTTCAACCATAGGGTTTCTCCACAATACTCGCACTAAAGACACAGACTTATTTCTCAACACTTTCTCTCGCCGATCTAAAATTCTTATCTGTTGTTCTATAAAAGACAAATCATGTTGGATATCTACCGGTTCATACTCTATTACATGCCTAAAATCAAGATTATATCGCTTAAGCATCGACACGTGAAACACATTATGAATATGTTGCATATGAGGCGGTAAGGCTAACTCGTAAGCAACTTTTCCCACTTTCTTCAAAATTTCAAACGGTCTGACGTATCGTGGCTTCAATTTACCCTTGTTGCCAAATCTGGTTAATCCATTCCATGGAGATATTTTGAGTAACACGTGCTCTCCTTCCTAGTAGTCCATATTCTTCCTTGCTTGATCTGCATATTTGCGTTGTCTATTTTGTTTTGCATCCAATCATTTCTGAATAAGTTTTATTTTTTCTTTAGTCTGTTGAATTAATTATGGACCCAGAACCTTGCGTTCTACAACTTCGTCCCAACATAGTGGTGATCTGTATTTTCTTCCATATAACGCTTCGTACGGTGGCATTCCAATGCTTGCATGATAGCTGTTGTTGTAAGAAATTTCAACCAAAGGTAAATGCTCATCCCAAATGCCTTCGAAGTCAATCGCCCAAACTCGTAGCATGTCTTCAATTGTTAGGATAGTTCTTTACTTTGCCCATCAGTTTGCGGATGATAAGCGGTACTTATGTTTAATTTAGTTCCAAGGCATTCTTGAAATTGTCTCCAAAATCTTGAATTAAATCAGGGAACTCCATGTCACATCACAATTTCCTTAAGATACAAGTGCACTAGCTTGTCGAGTGAAAATCTTTCATTGATTGGTAGAAAATGTGCCGACTTTGTTAATCTGTCAATGATTACCCATATCGCATCATGATTTGTTTTAGCCCTTGGAAGTCCTACCACAAAATCCATCGCTAGATGTTCCCATTTCCATTCTGGAATATCCAATGGTTGCAGTAATCCGCTCGGACGTTGATGTTCCGCTTTAACTCGCTGGCATGTATAAAATTTACTTACCCATTCTGCTATTTCCTTTTTCATATTCGGCCACCAAAAGTTTTCCTTCAGATCGCAATACATTTTTGTACTTCCTGGATGAATGGAATATTTTGAACTGTGCCCATCTCGCAATATTTCTTCTTTCAGTTATGGCACGTTAGGGATCCAGATTCTTGATGTAAAGCGTAGGATTCCTTTGTTGTCCATCTGAGTTGTAATTTCTTCTCATGTTAAGTCGTCATCTTGACTCATCACTTCTTCTTGACATCGTTGAATTTTTCTAATAATTCTGGTTGAAAAGTCATAGTGTAGATAGCTTCTATAGATTTATTGGGAACACGAATTTCGATTTCCAACTTGTCAAATTCCTTGGCTAATTCTTCGCATGAAGTTAACAAATTCAACCTTTCTTTCCGGCTTAGCGCATCTGCCACAACATTTGTTTTCCCTGGATGATAACTAATCGTAACATCGTAATCTTTAATTAATTTCAGCCATCGGCGTTGTCTCATGTTCAGTTCTTTCTGCGTAAAGATGTACTTCAGACTTTTATGATTCGTGTAGATTTCACATTTTTTACCGTAGAGATAGTGTCTCCACAGTTTCAATGCAAATATGATCGCTGCTAATTCCAGATCATGCGTAGAATATCTTTGTTCATGAGGTTTAGTTGTCTCGAAGCATATGCAATGACATTATCGTGCTGTATCAGTACATATCCTAATCCGCGATATGAAGCATCGCTGTAAATGATAAAATTTCCATGCTCGTCTGGTAATACGAGTATCGGTGCGGTTACTGATCGATTCTTCAGCTTTTGGAAACTTTCTTCACATTTGTTATCCCACACGAACTTTTCACTTTTTTGAGTTAACTTGGTCAACGGCGTTGCTATTTTCGCAAAATCTTTGACAAATTTTCTATAGTATCCTGCCAAACCCAAGAAACTTTGAACATCTGTTGGTGTCTTTGGCCTTTCCCAACTCAACACAGCTTCAATTTTCGCTGGATCGACTTGAATGCCTTCTCTACTGATGATGTGCCCTAGAAATTGTACTTCCTTCAACCAGAATTCACATTTTGAGAATTTCGCGTACGGTTGCTCTTTCCTCAGAATTTCCAAAGAAATCCTTAAGTGCTCGGCATGCTCTTCTTTAGTCTTTGAGTAAAGCAAGATGTCATCAATAAATAAAATTATGAATTTATCCAAGTACCTTTTGAATACCTTGTTCATCAGATCCATGAATGTTGCTGGCGCATTGGTTAAACCAAATTCCATTACAATAAACTCATAATGTCCATATCTAGTACGAAATGCGGTCTTGGGAATATCTTCAACTTTAATCTTTAATTGATGATAGCCCGATCACAAATCTATCTTCGAAAACCATGCGGCTCCTTTTAGCTGATCGAACAAATCGTCGATTATCGGTAACAGATACTTATTCTTAATAGTCAGCTTATTCAATTCCCGATAATTAATGCATAATCGCATGCTGCCATCTTTCCTTTTCACGAATAATACCGGTGCACCCCACGGGGATACACTGGGTCTGATGATGCCTCGGTCTAAAAGATCTTGTAATTGCGTTGATAATTCTTTCATTTTTATTGGAGTCATTCGTTATGGAGCTTTCAAAACTGGTTCCGTAACTGGTGGTAAATCAATCGTGAATTCAATTTCTCGATCTGGAGGTAAACCTGGAAGCTCATCAGGAAAGACGTCCAGAAATTCACATACAACTGGAATATCATTTATTTTGGAACTTCCTTTCTCAGTATCTAACACGTAAGTTATGTACATCTAAAATCTCTGTCGAAACAATCATTTGGTTTGCATCACAGTCAGAAATTTCTTTCGCTGTTTTTCAACCTTGAACATTACCGTTGCATTTTCCGCAGTTCGCAATTTGATTTTCTTGTTCACGCAATCGATCTGAGCATTATGACAAGCTAACCAATCCATTCCCAAAATGACGTCAAACCCTCATAACTTAAAAGGAATCAAGTCTACAGAGAAATGATGTCCGGCTATTTCTATATCGCACGCAGAACATAATCGATCTACTGGAATTTGGTCGTCATTCGCTAATTTTATAATTAACGTATCGCCCAACTATTCAATTTCACAATGTAACTTATCAAGGAATTCTTCAGAAATAAATGAACGAGTAACTCCAGAATTAATTAATACTTTTGAATCTACGGAATTCACCAAAAGTGTACCTGCAATTACACTAGGACTCTGCACTGCTTCTTTTATTGTCATGTTAAAAGTTCTGGCTCTGGGTTGATTAGGCGTCGATAGAGGAGGTAATGCCAACACTTTCAGAATACTAGCTGCCATGGCTGGTCCTTTACAATTCCTAGTGATATGCCCATTCTTTCCACACTGGAAGCAAGTAATTTCTGCTATTTTTCCTGCTGGACATTCGTTAGAATAGTGCTCTTTTTGCTTGTATTTGTAACATGTCACATCCGCTTTGATACATACGTCGGTGTGCTTTCGTGCACAAGTTCTGCAGTATGGCACTGGGACTCTGACAATTCCCTGGAGGCTTGGAAATGATTACCTATCTTCTGGATACCTTGTCATATTCTTTTAAAATTCAAATTTGTCCGGGCTTGAAATCCCAGCTTCCTGCTGGGGCGATCTTGGAAACTTCCATGTCCTCTATCTTTTTGAGATCTTTCGATTTCCCCTTCAATGATCAAGGCTTTCTGGACTACGGCGGTATACGTTGTTAACTCAAAAACTGCAACTTGCCCACGAATCCACGGTCGTAACCCTTCTTGACACCTTTGGACTCATTTTTCTTTAGTATCAACTTGTTCTAGAACGAACCTAGCCAATTCAGTAAATTTGTCTTCATACTCTGTCACGGACATACTTCCCTGCTTCAGTTCCAAAAACTTAATCTGCATTCGATTTCTCACATAGCGAGGAAAATGGTTCTCTAAGAACAGCTCTTTAAACCTATCACATGCAATAACCTCTTCACCCTCTAAAGCCTTTTTAGATTCCCACCAATAATTTACTTCTCCTTTTAACAAATAACTAGCAAAGTCAGTCTTCTGGTCTTCACCTATCTTTACTAGTGCAGATGATTTCTCTATTTCTTTCAACCAAGTGGTAGCCTTAATAGGATCCACTGACCCATCATACTCTGGAGGTTTAACCGACTGAAACTGTTTGAAAGTAACAATAGGTATAGCTAGTGGTATCTAGGGCTCAGGACGAGGTGGCTGTTGTAGCATTTGCTGTTGAATCTGCTACTGCTGTTATTGCGTCTATTATTGCATCATTACCATCTGTTGTTGCATCAGATGGAATATTTGGTTCATGGTCTCATTGGTTTATTCTTCGGAATTGCTGTTAGAAGTCTCAGTCTTAGTCTTTCTCTTGGGTGCCATTTGCTGATAATAAAACAAGCGATGTCTCTTTAACAGTTTAATAAATAATTGATAGTAGGTAAGAAAACAATTTATCCAAAATTTATATAATGGTTCGGAAAAAGAAAAACAGTTTGCTTAATAATAAATAAAAAACAGGAAGTGTAAACAGTGTATGTTAATATAAAACAGAAAATGCAAACAGTTTAAATGAAATGTTTGTTCTTTTCTTCTTCTTTTATTTGACAGAATTTAAAGTACGAAAAACTGTAAACAATAAAGTAAAGGTAAATGCGGTAAAACTGTAAATACTGAAATTTAAATAAAAGAAATTTGAAAAAGTTTATTATATATATATGACACCAGCCTCAGGTGTAAGTTCTTGGCACAGAAAGTCTCGCTCTGCTGGTCATGGATGCGGCTATAAGTCAAACTAACTACTACAAGTCAAACTACTGCTACACACATACACACTACTCACTATGTCATACTAAGCTGCATCTATATACATCTGTCCTCTGAAGTCAACATCTCAGAACCCCGGCGGAATACGCCTCAGCTCATCTCTAAGTATCTGAACCAAAATCTGCGCCAAACGAAATGTCCTGTAAATCTCCGCAAAAGAAGGCGACCCCTCATGTGTCAGATCATCCAATTCCCAGATAGCACTCATCAAAGCAGACTGTAACCTCTGCTTCATCATATAATTGGGCTGTAAGGCAGCTAATGGTCCTCGGTCTCTCTGATCAAATAAATGCATAATCTTCCTGCACTAGGCTCTCCAATACTCAACATCATCTCTCATAACCCTGTACTCCTGGTATGGTACCATATGTGGCTGTTCAACCTGACCCACTGACTCCTGTGAGGGAACCCTCGGTATCCCTGCACCCTGCTGTGGTAACCCAAACTATAAATCCGTATCATGCTCGCCCATCCCCTCAACTGGGATCATCTGAAATATTTCTGGCTCTGGGGCATGTACTAGTATAGGAGGCAACACTGGTGGTGGTGGAACCTCCGGCTCAATCCCCGGTATAAACTGATGCTCTACCGGTAGTAGAATCATAGGCTCAAAGAACTCCAATGGATCAAACATCTCTATAAGTTCATGGACTATCCCCTGTACTGGAGGTACTGGCTCTTGTGGCAATGGTGGAGGAGGTGGAAGAGGAGGAAACATATACTTAGATACTGGTGGCACAATTGGTGCGACTGACCCGGTGACTGTCCTCTCAGAAGAAGCCGAATAACCTGACGAGGCCATCTGATAATATACCGAAGAAAGAAGAAAGGTCACTAAATTATTCCTAGAACTAATACCTTTCTATCCTAATTTTATCTAAATCCTAACACTACTCTTCATATTTGACTATTCCTATCCTATGTGATCTTCTTATCTTATCTTAACCCTAATGTTCTTGTTTTCAGGGACCAAACCTACAGCTCTGATGCCAAACCTGTAATGCCCTCTAGACTTGGGTATAAGCCTGGGGGTTACTAGCTAATTACCAAACCTGTACAATCTAAATAACAAATAATAAAGAAATGAATCTAAACCCCTTTAACACTAACTAGAATCTTTTTAGGTTGAAGTATAAAAACAAGAATCACTAACTACTTCATTACAAACCAAATTCAAAATCTTACAAACTCTCTTTATTACGAACCGGGTCTAGCCAGTTTTAAACTAAGTTCATCTTTTATTCAAACGCACACACTAACTATCTACACTCCACCTGTTCCGGCAACTCAAAGCTTTCTTCCTGGATTGGGATCAACACCTTGGGTATGAGAGGATCCCGAGACTTGACCCACTTCTTTACCACTCGAGTCCTGATGGGTTTCATATTTCTTCTCAACTGAAAACAATAAGGTGAATAACAATAAAAATGGGTGAGCCAAAAATTGCTCAACAAGTCCACAAAATATAAACAGTGTTTAAGCAGTTTAAGTGAAACGGTAACCTGGGTATATCTGCAAAGGTATAACCCCGCGAGAATAGAAAGAAGGCCACTGTTGGCGAATACAAACGAACTAAACTGGACACAAGTTCGCATCTATACCCTGCAAATCAACCAGGATATAGTGCCGATCTATATCCCACTATATAGATCCCGTCGGGAACCCAAGCACTACAGCGAATCTCAAGGATCCGGTTATATTCTGGTCCTTAGGATTAAGTAAACTTATTCCCCAAAAGTATCACTGTCCAGTCCATGGAGTAGCAACCGGAATAATGGGTATGCTTTGATATATTCTAATCACCAGAATATATCATTATTTGTGAGTATCAATAGGAATATGAACAATGAATTCAAATAAACAGGAGAAATTAAGAATCGAAATGAAATATGAACAAGAGAATCAAAAAAGTGTAAGCATGATAAGAATCTGAAGAAATATCACTATTCTGAAAGTAGAATAGGGGAAAAACTTGCCTTTTTGCGCGACTGACTGCAAATATAGCACCTTCGTCTATCACCGACCCAACCTGCCTTGCTGGCTTAGCTTCTGTTAGAGAAATAGACTGGTTTAGTCATTTCGTTCTTCAATTGCGTCTTGAACCGACTTCACATTGTTCCTATTGTCTACCCATGCGCTTATGACTGACTCGTATATTACATATGAGCAAGTAAGACTCGATTAACCATAAAATACACATAAGCACATAATCATTTTTATACTTAAAAATAATTTTTAGAATCAAAATCGACTCGTTGATTGCTCAACTGATCATTATCTGACTCGTTTCCTATTTTTCGGAATTTTTCGGAATATTTCAGACTTGTCTCGGTACGCGATTCGATTGATAATCAAACAAGTAACAAAGTCAACTAATTTCTAGAAGAAATTAGGCTTTAATATTATTTTTAATGAAAAAAATTCATTTTTCTGAGTCAAAGGACTTTCGTTTCGCTCGAATCGTACTAACGGTCTAATTAATATCAATTAAACACGGATAATTCAATTTATTATTCAATATAAATAATTATTACTAAAATCAATTTATTATGATTTATTGAAAATTATTTGGTTAATTAACAAAATAATTAATCAATTTTAAATAATTAATAACTAATAAATAAATAATAAATAATTAAAAAAAATAATTTAATCTGATTTTTAGAAAATATTTCACAATTATTTATAATATAAATCAATTAATTAAATAATTAATTAATCAATTTATAAAATAAATAAAACTGATTTTTAAAATTAATAAAAATAAAAAGAAAAATTAATTTCCAGAAACAATTGTCAGAAACCAATCCCTGACAATTTCAGATCAAAACTGGGTTAACCAAACGGGTCAACCGGGTTACAATCCGGGTCATGAAGAACATGACCGGATTTTTCCAGAAACCGGCCACCAGGTCAGATTCCGGTGAGCCAATTTCAGGCCAAAAATAACACCGTTTGGTGTGGTTTTTACTGGATTTCAATTCCACATGACTATAGCAACTCATCTCCAACAAAAATATACCAAAAACATCCCGTAATCTTCAACTCCGATCAAACCGACATCAACTCCGGCCGAAAATACGAAATCATTCATTTGTACATGAAACTCGATGATTTATAGTGCAAATCAAAGCTAAGAATACGTATAATCAAAGCCCTAATATATCAGGAACCAAATATTCACCAAAATCACGAAGCTATGTTTTGAAAATTACGCATAAACCCCAATAATCGTGAATCACTATCCAGGAATCGTTTGTTCAATTAAAGACCATGAATCGATTGCAAATAACATCAGGAAGCTTTATTAATAATCAAAACATCATAATAACCCTAGAATCAAAAATTCCTAATTCGAACATAAACCCTAGAAATCGAAAATCAAAAATAACGAATTAAAACATGAAATTGATACCAAAAATGGAAAGAACAGATCAAGACCTTCAATTTCAATACTTGAATCATTGGATTTGGTGCTGTAATCTGCTCGAAATAACCGATTGATTCTTCGACCCGACTTGGTTCTTCCCGACCCGGTTTGTAGAGAATTTTAATTAATTTCTGATTTTTAATGATTAATTATAATAAATTAAGTAAAAATTAGGCTATTTATAGTAGTAAAATTAATACTCCTAGATAAAATTAAGGCCATAATTCTACATCTTTTAAAATTAATAAGCCCCTAATTTTATAATTTTTGAGTATTAAAATTTAATTTATAAATATTTTATATGTGCAATATATATGCCAAAATTTCCCAAAAATTATGAATAATGCAAAAATACAAGGAAATGGTATAAATAAAAGTCCTGTAATTTTATAAAAATAAAAATGTGATTTTTGTGGGGTTTTTAACACCCAATGGGGCCCGAAAAAGTCATTTTTCGCAAAACGGGAAAATTTAGAAAATACCTAGATATTCAGAATAATGTGATGGTAAAAACCGTTTGATGAAAAATAAGACCAATTGTTTTATTTGAAATACCTGCTTTAAAATCATAATTCGGGTCATAAAACGTTTGAAACGAAAACTATTAATGCAAAATAAAATATCTGAAAAATATCTTAACAATACATGGACAACACAGAATGCACGTAACACATAACAATTAGGGTTTGACAGTTAACTCCACATAAATGACACATTAACACACATAATATATTATAAATATAATATAATACAGAAATAAATTTCCCAGACGTTACAGTATAGAAGCGTTGATTATCTTGGCGCCAAGTATCTATGGTTAGATAAATGCAAACAACTGCTCCTTAGGCTAAAAAATCTTGCAGAAGCTGAATGTCTACAACTCAAACTTAACCTCGATGGAAGTGGTCCTACTACCTATTACATATGTGAAGATTGGGGATGTAGCCGAAATAATACGACACTTTTAAGCACTTACAGTATTGCAAGATGTAGCTGTGGCAAGCTCATGAACAGAAACATACGTGTTAATGTTGGTTCCGATGTCAAAAATGTCCAACATAAGGGTGGATTTTTTGCTATTGAGACAGAATCTTATATAGTAAGTGATGAATTTCTTATATATCCCAAGAAGCTTACTGTGGCCATTGAACTACTTAAAAAGTGCGGGCTTAATGATTTAAATGCATTTGAAGAAAGAATTTTAGATATTGGCTTCGTATAGGTAATTTAAGTTCTTGCTTGTGCTCTTGCATGTTCTGATTTTTTTAGTCCTATTAACTCGTTTTGTTTATTTCAGATGCTGAAACTGCTAAACTGTTTATTGCGATCAGATTCTCCACTGACTGAAGCGTTTTTGTGTGATAGTGTTAATGTGCCTCCCATAATGCAATCAAAAGTATCCCCTCAGCTGACTATCAGACTTGGAAGGTGAGGGACACCATAGAAGATTATAAGACTGTAAGAATTGTGGTTCAAACGTCAAGTAAGAGGGTATTGTTTGCTCAAGCAGAGAAAAACTTTGTGGATTTCCTCTTCAGCCTCCTCACAATCCCATTAGGAGGAGTCACGCGCCTCTTATGTGGTAATATTTCCTTCTAACTCATCTTTAGAGTTGCGTACTTATAGTGATGTTGATGGGCTGGTGATCCCTGGATCGTAAATCCACAACTGGGTTTCGTATTTTTCTTGGTGATTCTCTTATTTCATGGAAGAGTAAGAAACAAGATGTAGTTTCGAGATCGTCTTCAGAAGCTGAGTATCGTGCCATGGCTTCCACTACTTGTGAGATTTTTTGGTTACGTCGCTTACTTGCAGATTTGGGTGTTAGCCTTCCCAGTTCCACCCCATTATATTGTGATATTAAGAGTGCAATTCATATTTCACGTAATTCGGTATTTCATGAGCGCACTAAACATATTGAGATTGATTGTCATCTTACTCACCATCATCTGCTGCAAGACACTATCTCATTGCCTTTTGTTCCTTCTTCGCTGCATACTGTTGATATTTTTTTAAAAGCTCACTCTATTTCGCGATTTCATTTCTTGTCTGACAAACTCTCAATGCTCATCGTTGCAGCATCGTGAGTTTGAGGGGGGATGTTAGAATATATATATATACATATATATATATATTATATAAACAAAATGTCCATTCTGGAGCCCATATTTGGTAACCCATCTACCTCCTCCTAGGTCCATTCTGGAGCCTGTCTGATATTATTCTGGACCGTTATAACCATAGCTCTAATACCACTTTTTGGGTTTGCCGAGCGCCTTAACTCCACATTAGTATGATATTATCTGTGACACCCTCAATCTCGGGTTTAGGAAATGAGGACCAACACACCTTTAAACTATGAATAAATAAGCATAAACCCTGATTAACTACTAACAGGATTAAACATGATAAATTTTGAGACAAGATTACAACTACCAACCATAATATATAAATTACAACCCAAAATGAATCCAAATATATATAATCGATTTTGATTTGAAACCGGAAGATAACTAATTGTATCTTTACGACTTTCTGGCTAAGCGCTTGCTCACACATAACCTGTACTACCTACTCTGGCATCTGGAAGCCCTCAATACGGTAGGGACCACCAGGTACACTCTTACGAGCAGTGCGCCTAAGCTTGGCCATCCTCTTGCTTAACTACCATGGTTAGATCAAAGCAAAACATATTAGTATAAAACTCAGCAAGTAACTATACAACAACTCCAAGATATAAAATCCACAATATACCATTACTGTTTTCAGGGCATTCTACTTTTACATCTGTAGGTGGCAGATGTCTGTCTTTGGGCTATGAAAGAGTTATGAAGAAAGGCTTTGGGCTTTCAGGAAATAAAGCTCAAGATAGGGTGAAAGCCGACATTTATCACAAATCATTAACAGGATCTCAAATGTTCTTTCAAAAGGAAAGCGAGAATCTATTCATCTTTTGGAATCAATTACATGATTGATAATGTTATAAGAATCAGGGTTCACAAACTGTATGCTAATCAATATCATAATCAAATCTTTTCAAAACATTATAAGCCATTTAATTTTCAAAGAATCAATTACTGAATAAGGAATTCAATTCCCCTTTAAATAATATGGAACCCTTGATTGGACTACTTTAACTTTCAATTCATGATAATACGGGTGATCAGCCCGTACCGACCTCTATCTGGTCTTTAAGGTACCTATGGCATAATTTCAGCCTTAAATCGGACTAGCCCCGCTAGCCTCTTATAAGACTGGACTAGTCCCACTAGTCTCTTACATATTAAATCTAATCCATTAGGAATTCGTTTGGAAAACCTTGTGTTGGAAAAGAAAGGTTTTGCTAAATTCATTTTACCATTACTGAGAATATGAAATCATTCAGACTCTTTCAAGTCGAAACTCATTCTTAAGTTCAATTTCAAGAATTCAAAGAAAGTGAATAAATCAAAGATAAGCAAAGTTCAATGCTAGGGATTTTGATCAAATGATTACAAGGTGTACAGTTTAGGGAATCAAAACGGTTTCAAGGATCATTATAGATAAGATCATTAAGGGATGAAGGATTATCACGCAAGGGGGTCCATAAAGGTTCTTATAGGGTTTACAAGAGTTCAAGGTATTAACAAGTGATCAGGATAAGAAAAGGTTACTAACAGGTTTGAATAATAATCTTATCAATAAATGGTTCCCAAGGATAATGATAGGGCATCTCAAGAATCAATAATAAGTGTACAAATGCTATAAAAGTTCAATACTCTATCATGGGATGAACAATATCCTCTCTATAACAATTTACACAAGTAAGTAGAGTTACTTTCCTGAATTCGCTTTCCTGTTTCACAAAGGTTGAACTACTGCCACCTAGTACACTTTTCCCCTTTCCTAGCCTGAATGCCCTCACGCATTATAAACACATAACACGTTTATACCAAAGCCCGTATACTTTAACCAAATAGATTTCGAATCATGCATTACGATGCAAATACGACATATAGCATTTAATCCTTGTATTTCAAACTCTATTCTTGAGTTATCATATCAATTATATAACCTCATATCAAGATGACTCAATCCTTCCTTTTTCATTATTTAATTCGAACCAAAATAAACAAATAAATCATATATCTCTTAGAAATTTGACATGCAAGCACTTAGAAAGGTATTGGAATCAAATCAATCACTTTTATACCTATACTCCATTCGGCTACAACCACAAAACACAACCCAAGGATCAAACATTAACATGCAAGCACCAAAATTGCATATAAACTTGAGATCAAGTCACCACTCATTCTTTTAAATCATCTTTAACCTAAACACTTACATGCATAGCTCTATCTTGACATGCGTTTGCTATTTCATTCAAAACCAAGTCGAAATTACATCTACAATCCATTTAAACACATAAATTAACTTAATTCCTTAAGAACAAGCAAGAACACTAGAGATTTCCAATAATCAAGACATGCATGCATCATTTGGGATTCTTAAACCACAACTTAATCTATTTATTCAACAATCTCTACAATCAATCAACAATACACTATTTACATCATCAAAATCAACTTAATAATCAAGAACCACTCAGTTTACAAGCAAAACAACACATGCAACTTTTAATTTGATTCTTTGAACCATCTATTAATCTAATTTCTCAATATTTTCCAAAACAATCATCCATAACCATTTAAACCAACAAGATCAACTTAATAACTTTTGAAATCAAAATTCCATTCGGGTTTAAGTAAAACACCACATGCAAATACAGAAAGTTAATTTAAGGATGCTAGAGCTCAGTTTTTAACATCATCACTCACCACCGGTTCACCAGAGTTCATTACCGGTGGCGGTGGTTTCACGGTGGTGCCCCCATTCGGGGGTTTCCAACCTTAAAACCTCTGATTAACTTTCCAAAACACAGCAACACATGAATACAAGGCTCAATCTTCATAGATATTTACAGAAATTGCAGTCAAACATTCGAAAGAAACAAAAACTCGACACTCAGCTCAAAATCGAGGTCATCGCACATACACACACTCGCATGCAAGCACAAATACACACATGCATATGATTTAAAGTATATATATATATAATGAGCATGAAGTTTCATGGATGAATTCATAGAAATCAATAAAAGAAGAGGATTGTACCGAGAGAAAAGAAGAGAGAGAGAGAGAGAGAGAGAGAGAGAGAGAGAGGGAGAGAGAGAGAGAGAGAGAGAGAGAGAGAGAGCTTTGAGAGTTTGAGAGAGAAAAGAGAGATGAGAGTAAGTGAGAAAAGAGAGAGAGTGAGGCCGGGTTAAAGAAAAGAAAAGGGGGAGGGGAGGGAGTATATATATTAGTTTGGCAAGGGTAGTATGGTCATTATACCATACATTAATTTTCTTTTCTCTTTTCTCTTGTTTTCAATCTAAAAAAATGAATTTAAACACGAAGTAACTCTCTAGGAAAAGATGGGAATGAAAGGATTGAAAATTTTAGATCACTTATTCACAAACCTCGTGTGAAGAGGAGGGACGTGTCAAGTCTCGGCTTGGGAGCAATGAAGACGATAATAAATACAGAAGTTGCGAACAACCAGTTCATATATTCACGACCAAGCCGAAATATCACAATTCTCAAAATTAGCTTCTCAGCCATATTTTTAACATAATTTTTGAGCGAACGGTTGATTTAATACGAATTTTACAAGATTATGCTGAAAATAGCATTTTTCCATAAAATCATTTTAAACTGCACAGATCACGAAATAAATCCATCTATCATTTTTAGAAAGTCTCTAGGACTATTTTGAAGATAAAAAACATATTTTACGCCTCGACCTTATTCGGGTAATTTTATAAAATGTATAAAGGTTCAATAAATCTCATTTTAAATCAAATAAATCTCTTAAATTATTTGAAAAATCAACAGATCACGTAATCATGCATACAGACAAGAAAACACATATATTCACACATCATAACTCAAATCTGATCACAAAATTTCCTTTTTTATTACTATTCCCCTTTTCGTGTAACGTGTTGCGTTCTGCTTGACGACCCGAAGCTGAGCATTTTATTTACGCTTCACAATATATTCTTTTTTTTACCAACTGTTACGTCACTAGAATATAATACTTACCTAAATATTTACATAACAACACATAGTTCACATTTAAACACTTTAATCCCTTTTTAGGATGGGTTCCGTTCGACCTGACAGCCCGACAACACAGTTTATCCCCTAAGCTGACTAATTAAACTGGAACGCGATATTTTATGTTCCCAGTTACTTATATATAATAAGGACAATTAACCAACAAAATCATTTAATCCCTTTATTAAATCACATAAATTATAATTACATCACAAAATCCTACTTTATTCTCTTAATTACGTCGCGAAATTCCCAATCGTTACTATCTACCCCTCTTAAAAGGATTCTGTCCCTAGAATCTAGTCTAAGCAAATAGATGGGGATACTTTTCTTGCATTTCACTTTCTAATTCCCAAGTTAACTCTTCCACTAATGGATTTCTCCATAATACTCTAACTAGAGATTCAACTTTATTTCTAAGTGTCCTCTCTTTTTGATCAAAGATTCGAACTAGTTGTTCCGCATAAGACAAGTCTGGTTAAATTTCCACTGGTTCCAATTCAATTACATGGCTTGCATCAGCATTATATTTCCTTAGAATAGATACGTGGAATACATTGTGAAGATGTTGCATCTGCGGAGGTAGCGCTAATTTATAAGCCACATTTCCAACTTGTCGTAGAACTTCGAATGGTCCAATTTACCTAGGACTCAACTTCCCTTTCTTTCCGAATCTGGATAAACCTTTCCAGGGAGATATTTTTAACAATACTTTTTCTCCAGGCTCGAATTACACATCTTTCGTTCTCGATTCAAGTATTTCGTTTGTCGATCTTGAGCAACAATTAATCTTTTTCGAATTATTTCCACCTTCTCTTTCGTTTGTTGAACTAGCTCTGGGCCAATTAATTTGTGCTTACCAACTTCGACCCAATATATAGGGGATCTACATTTTCTCCCATACAATGCTTCATAAGGCGGCATGCCAATACTCGCGTGATAACTGTTATTGTAGAAAAACTCAATCAATGGCAAATGTTCGTCTCAATTTCCTTTGAAATATATTACACAGGTTCGCAACATATCCTCGATCGTTTGAATTGTCCTTTCACTTTGTCCGTCAGTTTGCGGATGATATGTCGTACTCATTTTCAACTTAGTTCCTAAATGATCATGAAATTGTCACCAAAATCTCAAGTTAAACCTCGGGTATCTATCAGACACGATAGATACTGGAACTCCGTGACGCATCACAATCTCGTTCAAATACAATTTGACCAACTTTTCTAACGAAAATCTTTCGTTTATCGACAAAAAATGTGCTGATTTCGTCAATCGATCGATTACTACCCAAATTGCATCATGATTAGACTTGTTCTTTGGCAATCCTACCATGAAATCCATCACGATATGTTCCCATTTCCATTCTAGTATGTCCAGTGGTTGAAGCAATCCACTTGGTCTATGATGTTTCCCTTTTACTCTTTGACATGTATAACACTTACTTATCCATTCCGTGATTTCCTTTTTCATGTTTGGCCACCAATAACTCTCTTTTAAATCCATGTACATTTTTGTACTTCCAGGGTGAATTGAAAATCTTGAGTTATGCGCTTCGTGCAAAATCTCATGCTTTAGATCCACAATGTTACGTATCCAAATATGTGAGTTAACATGATATATTCCTTTTTCATCCTTTTGAGCTTTGATTTTGTCTCCTTCCAACTTATCTTTCTCGTGGTTCATCACTTGCTCTTGACAACATCGAATCTTTTCCAAAATTTCAGGTTGAAATGACATCGGATACATTACTTCACCTCCAAATTCTGGAGTCTGCACCTCTATTTCTATCTTTTCAAAATCCTTGATCAATTTCTGTGACAAAGTTAACATATTTAATCTTTCCTTGCAACTTAAAACATTTGCTACCACATTCGCCTTTCCAGGATGATAATTTATTGCACAGTCGTAATCTTTGATTAATTCTAACCATCTTTTTTGTCTCATATTCAACTTCTTCTGAGTGAAAATATACTTTAAACTCTTATAATCTGTATAGATCTCGCACTTTTCCCCGTACAAGTAATGTCTCCAAATTTTAAGGGCAAACACAATTGCTGCCAATTCCAAATCATGGGTGGGATATTTCTGTTCATGTGGCTTTAGCTGCCTTGACGCATACGCTATTACTTTCCCGTGTTGCATTAATACACATCCAAGTCCTTTATACGAAGCGTCGCTAAAGAACACAAACCCTCCTTTCTCATCTAGTAACACTAACACTGGGGCGATTACCAATCTCTTCTTCAGTTCTTAAAAGCTTTCCTCGCACTTATCCATCCACACAAACTTCTCGTTCTTCCTTATCAACTTAGTCAATGGAACAGCAATCTTAGGGAAATCTTGCACAAACCTTCTATAGTATCCGGCTAATCCGGGAAAATTTCTGACCTCCGTAGGAGTCTTGGGTCTTTCCCAATTCAACACAGCTTCCATCTTCATAATACTTACTCGTAAATGGTTCGCGACGTAATTTCTTTCGTATTCATTTTCCTTATATTTTTAATTATCCTACTTGAATATAAATCTGTAGGGTTTTAATCTCGTAATTATATTGTGATTCTCGTAATCCTCGATGAGTCGTAAATACGGTTGATTTTCAAAGTTCGTTTTCTTCGAAAACTAATAGTGTTTACATACACTCATTTGATACGTATAATCGTAATATCAACTCTGAAACTCATTTTCTCATGCACTACATAGTGGGGGCTCAAAAAGTTTTTCCTGTCCGTCAGGGTTACTATTCATTAAATGTTTTACAAGGTATCAAAAATTTGAGTTATTACAGTCTTCCCCTCTAACAAGGATTCCGTCCCGGAATCAATTAGAAAATAAGTGGGGATATCTATTCCTCATTGCATCTTTAAGTTCCCAAGTTGACTCTTCAATATTTTGATTTCTCCATAAGATCCTAACCAGCTTCACAGTTTTGTTCCTCAGCACTTGTTCTTTCTGGTCCATTATCCTTACTGGCTGCTCGATGTAGGTCAGGTCTGGTTGTAAATCTACCTGCTCGTATTCTATTACATGTCGTGCATCTGCATGGTACTTCCTTAACATGGATACGTGGAACACTTTGTGTACTTGTTGCAAATTAGGAGGCAAGGCGATCTCGTAAGCTAGAGGCCCTATTCTCCTCAGAATTTCAAAGGGTCCTATGAATCTGGGACTCAACTTCCCTTTCTTTCCAAATCTCATTACTCCTTTCCACGGAGATACCTTTAATAGCACAGAATCTCCTACTTCATATTCCCTATCCTTCCTGGTCTGGTCGGCGTACTTCTTTTGTCTGTCCTGGGCTGCTACCAGTCTTTTCCTGACGAGTCCTACCATTTCTCTGGTCTGCTGGACTAACTCCGGTCCTAATATCTTGTGTTCTCCAACTTCGTCCCAACATAGGATAGAGCGACATCTCCTTCCATAAAGAGCTTCATACGGGGGCATTCCTATGCTAGAGTGATAGCTATTGTTGTAAGCAAATTCGATCAAGGGTAAGTGGTCATCCCAATTTCCTTTGAAATGAATGGCACACACTCGTAGCATATCTTCTAGGGTCTGAATAGTCATTTCGCTTTTTCCATCAGTATGGGGGTGGTAAGCGGTACTCATGTTTAGTCTGGTGCCTACGCATTCCTGGATGCTTCTCCAAAATCGGGAATTAAACCTTGGGTCTCTATCTGACACTATGGCTACAGGAACGCGGTGTCTTACTACAATTTCCTTCAAGTAAATATCTACCAACTTGTCTACGGTGTATCTTTCATTGATTGGTAGGAAGTGTGCGGACTTGGTCAATCTATCTATGATATCCCATATGGCATCATGATTGGTCTTTGTTCTTGGTAAGCCTGTCACAAAATCCATGGCTATATGCTCCTATTTCCATTCCGGAATCTCTAGGGGTCGTAATAGTCCACTAGGTCGCTGATGTTCAGCCTTCACTCTCTGGCATGTCAAGCACTTGCTGACCCACTCTGCTACTTCTCTCTTCATGTTAGGCCACCAATAATATTCCTTAAGGTCACGGTACATTTTCGTAATTCCTGGGTGGATTGAATATCTAGAGCTGTGCCCTTCGTACAGCAGCTCATCCTTTAACTCTTGCACATTTGGAATCCAAATTCGGGACGCATACCTCGTGATCCCTTTCTCATCCTTCTCGCATCTCACTTCTTCACTGGTCAATGTTCCTCTTTCCTCGCTCATCTTCTTTTCCTGACATACTCGTATCTTTTCAGTCTGCTCTGGCACTAGCTTAATCTCAAATAATCCTTATGTTCCCCTACCGGTCATCCTCACGTTAATTTCCATCTTCTCAAATTCCTTAATCAACTCCTCCGATGTCATTATCATCTTGAGTCTTTCCTTCCTACTAAGGGCGTCAGCCACCACATTGGCTTTACCCGGGTGATACAAAATTTCACAGTCGTAGTCTTTTATCAACTCTAACCATCTCCTCTGTCTCATGTTCAGTTCCTTCTGAGTAAAAATATATTTGAGGCTTTTATGGTCAGTGTAGATCTCGCATTTATCACCGTATAGGTAGTGTCTCTAAATTTTTAGGGCAAACACTATGGCTGCTAATTCTAGATCATGCGTAGGGTATCTGCTCTCATATTCCTGCAATTGCCGAGAGGCATACGCTATAACTTTGTCGTGCTGCATCGGTACACATCCTAATCCTTTAAGCGATGCGTCGCTGTATATCACAACCTCTCCCTTTCCATCGGGAAGAGTGAGCACTGGTGCTGACACCAGCCTCCTTTTCAGTTCTTGAAAACTCTCCTCACATTTCTCTGTCCATACAAACTTTTATGTCTTCCGGGTAAGTCTAGTCAGTGGACCGGCTATCTTAGCAAAGTCCTGCACGAATCTTCGTTAATATCCTGCTAAACCCACAAAACTCCTAACCTCTGTTGGGGTAGTTGGTCTTTCCCAATTGGATACCACCTCTATTTTGGCAGGGTCAACTAAAAATCCTTTGCTACTCACCACATGTCCTAAAAACTGAACTTCTCTCAACCAAAACTCGCACTTCGAGAATTTGGCATACGATTTCTCATTCCTCAAGATTTCTAAGACTATCCTCAAATGTTCTGCGTGTTCTTGCTCTGTCTTCGAGTAGATCAGAATATCATCGATAAAAACTATCACACATATATCCAGGTACTTTTTGAACACTCTGTTCATCAAATCCATAAAGGCTGCGGGTGCATTGGTTAACCCAAACGACATTACTAAGAACTCATAGTGTCCATACCTAGTGTGAAAAGCAGTCTTCGGTATATCTTCCGGTTTGATTTTCAACTGGTGATATTATGTTCTTAAATCTATTTTAGAAAATCGTACAGCTCCCTTGAGTTGGTCGAATAGGTCATCAATTCTGGGGAGAGGGTGCCTATTCTTAATAGTCAGCTTATTCAGCTCTCGATAGTCTATGCATAATCTCATACTGCCGTCCTTTTTCTTTACGAACAGTACTGGCGCTCCCCATGGTGACACACTGGGTCTTATCATTCCATTATCTAATAACTCTTGTAGTTGAGAAGCTAGTTCCTTCATCTCAACTGGGGCTAGCCTATATGGGGCCTTGGATACTGGTGCCGTTCCTGGTGCTAATTCTATAGCGAACTCTATTTCTCGGTCAGGTGGCAATCCTGGTAAGTTCTCTGGAAATACATCCTCGAATTCGTTTACTACGGGTATGTCCTGTATATTAGGCACTTCCTTCTTTGTATCTACCACATAAGCCAAATAGGCCTCGTTACCTTTCCTTAACCATCTTTTTTCCTGTAGCATGGTGAGAAATTTATGGTTCTGTCGTCGACCTCTAAACACTACTTCTTTTTTATTTTGCACTCTTATCTTTACTCTCTTCCGTTCACAATCTATATGCGCTCCGTTACTGGATAACCAATCCATTCCTAAGATTACATCAAATTCTCCTAACGCGGATGGGATTAGGTCAACCTCGAAGATCTCCCCTTCTAATTTCAACTTGCACTTAGGGTGTATTTGATTTACAGGAATTATTTCTTTGTTTTCTATTTCCACTCATAATATCTCACGTAAGGGTATGACATTAAGCTTTAACTTTTTAGAAAAATCTTGAGATTAAAAGACTTGGTTGCTCCAGACTCAAATAGGAGATTTGCATGTTCGGAATTTAACAAAAGGGTACCTACTATCACGTCAGTGTTTCGAACAGCATCCTGAACGGTCATGTTGAAGGTCCTAGCAGCTGGGGGTCGGTTGGATGCAGTTTTGCTCATCCCTGAGGATGGGGGCTTCAATGTTGGACAATCCTTTCTCATGTGTCCTACCTTTCCACATTGGAAACACGTTACATTGGGCCGGGTGCAGTTGTTGGTAAGGTGTCCGATTTGGTCACACCGGTAACATCTCAGAGGGGCTCTGGTCTGGGTACACACTCCAAGGTGTCTCTTCTTACAGGTTTGACACTCCGGTATTGGGGCACGTGGTTGGCTATGAAATGTTGCCCTAGATTGGGCGCCGCCCTGGCCAACACTCTCTCTTGGGGCCTTTTTGAATCCGGGGCCTCGTGCAGGTTGGGACACCGCTCCCCTGACGAACATGCTCGGAAGGCTCCTATTCCTGGTTCCTATCCCTTGGCTTCCTATCTTCCTTTTCCTATTTTCCTTTTCCTTCACACTCTGCTCACTGCCAGCTTCAACAATCGAGGCGTTTTGCACTAAGGTGGCATAGTCTGTTAGCTCTAACACTGCTACTCGGTTCTGTATCCACTGTTTCAGACCAAGCTGAAACCTTCGCGCTTTCTTTTCTTCGGTATTCACGAACTTAGTCACAAATCTTGACAACTCAGTAAATTTGGCCTCATATTCTGCCACAATCATCTTATCCTGTTTCAACTCCAGAAACCTAATCTCCATCTGGATTTCCATAAATCTAGGGAAGTACTTGTCTAAGAACAGTCGGGTAAATCTCTCCCATGGGATCACATAATCAGTTTCTAGGTTTCGTTTGGACTCCCATCAGTAGTTAGCTTCTCCTTTCAGCATGTAAGAAGCGAAAATGCTCTTATGTTGTTCCTCAACACCTAGTATCTCGAAGGACTTTTCTATTTCTTTGAGCCAGGCCCGTGCTTCAACGGGGTCGGCAGATCCTAGAAACTCTGGGGGTTTGAGATGTGAAGGTTCTAAAGGTAGTAGCTGCATGTGGCTGTGGTGGAATAGGCTGTTGGTTCAGATTTGCTCTTAGCAGTTCCATAAATTCATTCATGGGGTTCCCTCCCAAATGGGTATCCTCAACCTCTTCTTCTATATATTCTTCCTCATCATATTCATTATAGTCTAGGTCTTCTTCACTTTCCTCATTCACTACAGGGTCAGGTTCACCTCGTTGTTGGTTAACAGATTCTGCGGGCTGTGCCCTGGTTCCTCTTCTACGGGGTGGCATTGTTCTGATAATGAAAATTGGTCATCATAGTTGTAATTATAACAGTTGGATTATTTTATTCATGTGTAAGCATGTCATTTATTATCTAGCAGGTTTTTATAAAGTGCAATAATATGGACATCATTTCTTAATAACTGCTTAGATATATATTAATAAGATCTCCCACTTATATCTTGGGGATGAAACAACTAGCCGAGTTCATACATGCCTGATTATAATCTATCACTACTAGTTCTGAATACTGAAATGAAAATACATAAACCGTGTACCCTGAAGGGCTAGGAACGCTATTTACTACTAGCTATCCTATCAAAATTGGTGATAAGTCACCCAGCCTTCTTCAAGGTCTATATCTAGTCACTAGTCTCTCAGTCACTATCACTGCGAGTGAGGTCACACACCCTCCTCATCACTTCTACAATCATCAGCTCTGCATCAACTACCGGGATGTATCCTCCCACTGCTGTCATCCTCATCTAAACCCTGGTATGGAGCTCGATCCCATCGATCTCTCTGCGGGCTATGGCTGGGGAAGCAGCTCTGAAATCTCCTGGGTATCCTAGTCGGGTGGCTCTCTCAGCTATCAGTGCCTGGCGTAACTCCGCAATGCGAGTAGATGCCGCAGTGATCCTAGCGTTAAGCTGACCCACTATCCAGTCGTGTACGGCTATATGTATGGTCGCCGGTGGTGGTAGAGGTGAATCTGGGTCGCTAGAGGATATGTCATGAACCTCATAGAACTGTGCATGTATCGCCTCCTCCTCATCATCATCAGTATAGGGCATAGGGCTCTGGATCCTTGGGGGTGGTGTAGGATAGCGAATAGCCTGATGAGGGTACATCTCTACATCCCTCCATACTATGCCATTACCTATGGGACAGGAAGGCCAGTCTCCTCCTCTAGGACATCCTCAGTAGGGTCATCATCTGAATCATCAATGGGTGGACTCTATTGCACGGGAATAGGGTCACGCTCAGGAATCATGACATCATCAACATGATCAACCTCCCTTATAGGCTCCACTGATACCTGACACAATAGGCAAGGTGTTACTAACTTAGAGTTGGAATTCCCTTGAGGGTAAAACGGTCAAGACCACCCCTGTAGCCTGACGACGAACTCGACTTGAGCTCTAATTGATTATTTTATTATTCTTATGTCTACGTATTTTATGTCCTATCGTTTCCAAGATTTGATAACCTAAGGCTCTGATACCATTTCTGTGGCGCCCCAAAACCTGGGGTCAGGAGTCTCGGAAGCCACGCCATCTAAACTCACACAAGTCACACTACAATATATAAATACTCACGCTTCACGACCCCACACTTATCACACACACACACACTTACAGGTTATTGTCTTGGAAACGAACCATTATAACTAGAGTAATTGTCAACCATCAAGTGATAATTATTACAACCCAAAAGTAATTAATCTTACTGGGGAGTGACCTTTAAGTAAGGCTAGTCCGTCGTCCAAATATACGTTTTTTGTTTCTTACATTACATAACTCATACTTATAAATAAGCCGAACTATAAACAACTGAAAACTAATCCAGCTTATCCTGACTACCTGGGGTACAGCACCAAACAATCTACTGAACAGCTGACAATTTCCTACCCGTTTCCTGACTGTTGTTCTCATGGCAGGCATCTTGATTCACTATTGTGTTGTGTCAATTTAAGAAAATAAGTGTGAGCTATAATGCCCAACATAATAATGTACAGTATGAAAATGATTGTATGATAACAGCATATATGATATTTATGTTTTATTCGAAAATAGTTTTCCTTGGTGATACACACCTTTTTATGAAAACAATTCTTTAAGGAATTTTAATATCCTGTGAATACCTTAGTAGTAATCCCAGCACCTAGGCTTGGGTTACGGTATTGCATCTCAATTCCAATTGGAAGAATTAGGTCACTCGTTGGAGCCACCGTATACGATGATCAGTCATAATACGATAATAGTAACCTTTTCTACTAGTAGAAGGACGACACCTTCGTATCCCGATTATCACCCTTGCCGCATTCGGGCTACGTGTCCCATTTTCGGGTATACACATACTTCACAACTTCCTGAGTACACTGAGTACCTTCGCCTGCGGTACCTTTGGTAGTCCATCTAGTACACATAGTACCAGAGTCTACCCCTCCCTTGTCCTTTAAAAGAATTCGATCAATCTCGAGAAGTTGAACCATATCGAAGTTCCCCAAGAGTTTTGCTTGTTGATAGAAACAGCTTATCTCTCTAAGATACAAGTGTATATATATGTATATACGTACTTCCGAGAATTTCGGAGGAAGTACTAAGGATGTGAGTTGAACCTTGTCAGCGGATAATTAATAATGGGGAAAAGTTTCTCCTTGAAACTATATTCAGCATATTAAATAAGTCGGGATAATATTCACCGACGATCTGAAATTATTCGAATGATATTCTGAAATCAGAAAGTATATTTTAGATCAGGATCTATAATTTTTAAATTAATAATAAACCCTTTAAGAATAATAATTATTTAAATAATAGTCGATAAATAATTAAAGCTCGAATGAGTTTACTCTCTAAAAGAATATTTAAAATATTATTCCTCAACTAGTTTATGTCTCCATAATTAATAATCTATAGTGATTAATCGGGTTTGAAATAAATAATCGTTGCAGTATACTACTCTCATAATAAGGAATAAGTATATAGTATTTATTATTCGAACAATAAAATATAGTTGAGGGAATATGATAGTTGGGAAATCGTTTTAATAAAAGTTCGAGGTATTTTAATGTTTCGTAAGTGGACGATGAGTCCCTTTAAAATGTACTACTTGTAATATCCGGGATATATCGTATAATTATTTTTGCTAATAAACAATTATTATAACTGTTCAGTATCTACTCTCTGAATTATTTGTTAAGTGTTAAATGTGTTTGGATGTTCAAAAATAATATTAATTGAGTATTTTAATTTTTATGTCCAAAATAAAATATAGATAATTGTCATATCTTCCTATTTATTTTTAGGATGATTTATGATTTTATAGGAAATATATGGATTTTATAAAATCTTTTTCCGAGTATTTAAAAACTATTTTATTCAATTGGGAACCAACTGACGTCATCCATTTTTACGTTTTTATAACCCAAAACTTTTCCGAGAACTCATTCCTAACCTAATTACAATATTCCGAGAATTTTTTATGTTTTGACTTTTTGATCCGGCGTACAGTTTGTCCTGCGCGGGTCCCGGCGTAATATTTTCGATACATTATTTATTTCGGTAAATCAATAAAACTCGTATTTTCGATAAACGGGATCTTATTATAAAACTATCACAATTATCACCTTGTAATACGTGTAACCAGGCGCTGAGACCAAGACCGCAGTACAAATTGTACTAATTTGGATATTTATTCCGAAAATCGGTACCGTTTGGATCAGATTTTATAAATA
The DNA here is from genome assembly GCF_009905375.1 of Apium graveolens. Taxonomy (NCBI): domain Eukaryota; kingdom Viridiplantae; phylum Streptophyta; class Magnoliopsida; order Apiales; family Apiaceae; genus Apium; species Apium graveolens. The sequence continues at coordinate 125,981,668 of NC_133656.1, read as the reverse complement.
AACGTACCATTTCATATCCGGAATGATCCAATGGGATACTAATTTTCCGTAATTATAAATAGCCTTTACCGTATTTTATTTCGTATCAAAAATCATTTGCAGTCAGCTAAATATATAATTTTCCAGAGAAAAACCCTAATTTCATTAAACCTTCTGAGAATCAAACCACAGCTTCAAGGTGTTAGTGAAATCCGTTTGGAAAGTTGGAGTAACCAAAACGAAGGATTTGGAGTGTACTTTCAGATTCCAGGACTCGTTTTACTACAGAAATCAAGGTTTAATTTCTATATTTTTATTTATTTTCGAATTATTTTTATTAAAAATATGAATTTTTGTACGGATAATTGTTTGAATGATTTAATGATTCTATGTTGTAGAGCTTTTTTCCTGATGATTTTCATATGTCATATGTCTGATTTGGAGTTCAATAACATGTTCAAAATTGAGTTTAATTTTTGAATTTCAAAATTAGTGTTTATAACCCGTATGAATGTTTTCAATTAAAATTTAGGGCTTTTTGATTTAGGGGTTATTAGCTGTTAATTTATAGTGGGTTGTAACACCCCCAAATATGGGGTTGGGGATCCGGGTTGTCACGAGTTCCATTACCCTTAATAACACCCAATCTTAATAAACAATCAACTACTCTGTACTGTGACCCCACAATAAACACACACACCACAAGTTATAATCTCAGAGATGAATATCCAAAAATAACATGAGTCATTTTATTCCAAAATTATATGCCATTACACCTTAAAAAGGGTTTCTGAATAGATTTACATTTCTTTGCCATTATTACAATTGATAAAGATATATAAGTCTGGTACATCAAAAGTTGAAAGCCTAGCCTATTGGTAGTTCTTACCTCAGCTACAGCGACGTCAACGCCTATAGGAAACTGCGGAACGTTTCCTATCCGCTCGCGAATTGGGAGCTTGGTCCTGTATCATCTTTTCTATCTGTTGTTGTGTGATGAAAAAAGAAAGCAAGGGTGAGCAACAAGCCCACCAAAATAATATGTATAATGATTAACTATATATGAGCATTCTCATAGTACTCATGAAAGTCTTGGTCAAGAAGAAATGAACCAAGCTGATATCTTAACACGATGAAGTCGCAAAATATTCAGTATATATACATATATACTTTTCAAAATCTTTGAAATCCTCTACCATGTATAATATACACAGAGTTCCAGTTTATAACTGTATAAAACTATCGTTGCAAGGTGATCTCATATATCTAACCTTGTCTCAACATTTTTCTGAAAATCTTTGTCATGCATAAGATAATCATTAACCAGATATAAGTTGAAAAGATGAAGTTACAAGATACTTCAATATGCTTATATCTTTTTCGAATACTACTTGAACTACCGCCGTTCAAGTTATAATTAGTTTTAAAAGTTCATCACATAGATGAGACTACAAGACAAGATTTGAATAGATTCAATCTTTGAATATCGTTATAAATAATGAAGTTACGAGATACTTCATTAAGTCCCGATATATATATACACCTATATATATATACATTTCATACACTCCTTGAAAACCTCTGTTATGAAAATTATAAACAGAGTTGCAATATCCAATGAATTTGGAAAGGAGAAAACCTTGGCATAAACCTGATATCTTGTTGATCAGGAAAAGATACCAATGAGTAACCTTTTCTACTAGTAGATGGACGAATTCCCCACTGGTCATAACCCTGGCCGTAATAGGACCTTATGCTGGACTGCCACTCAGCCACTTACGCATTTGATGGACTCCCACTGAGCCACTTACACTTTCATGGACGCCCACTGAGCCCATGTTGCTTATGCCGACTCAAATAGATGGACTTACTTCCCGAACGTTGGGTAAGTAATCAATTCAGTTATCAAAACAGCAACCTCGTTGTGAATATAAAATACACCACAGAGCCGGATCCTTTAGATTTTTGAACAAGTATTCAAGTCCCCTTCAAAAGGAAGATCTTAAATTTGAAAACGAGTTTTGGGATCCGCTCTTAACTTTAAAAGTCAATTTGAAGACTCGAGAATATTTTTAAGAATGTTTGGAGTATTGCTGATTTATTAAAATAAATCAGTCCCAATATATTAGAAAATATATGAATATTATTATTTAAATAATAATATTCCCAAAAAGGATAATCTCTATAAAATAATCGAAGTAGAAGTGTTAAACTCATACTTGAAATGGGTATTACATAACCAAAGATATACTTATACGAAAGTACTATCTTTATTTGAATAATCAAAAATAAGTTTGATTATCGAAACATTATTCTTTAATAAAATAAAGAATATTACTTAGTAAATAATCGGAGTCATAAGTCCTCGAATGAATATTCAAAATAATATTCATTAATAAAATAAACGGGGTCATAAGCCCTCGAATGAATATTCAAAATAATATTCATTAATAAAATAAACGGAGTCATAAGCCCTCAAATGAATATTCAAAATAATATTCATTAATAAAATAAACGGAGTCATAATCCCCGAATGAATATTCGAAATAATATTCATTAAATAATATAAACTGAGTCATAAGTCCTCAAATGAATATTCAAGTAATGTTCATTAAATAAAATAAAGTTATCGAATAAACCTTATTCGATTAATAGTTTTGAAAACTATATCAATATATATATAACTATATATATCATATACTCGGGAACATCTACTCCCGGTTTTAGAAAAGGGTTCACCTTTGGGTCCCCTATCCTCAGGGTATACGCAACTACTGCTTATCTCTAGCATAGGTATTATGCAACTAATAAGCATTTGAACCAACAGATATATAAATCAAGAATACGAAACAGGCATGCATATATACCATATCACATGCTCCAATATATAGCAAGAATTTGCTAATAACAAATATGCATTTATCACAAGTTAATGCATATACACATATACATCACAACAACAGTTATACGGGTAGAAAACTTGCCTGAGTGCTCCCGGATAGACTTAAGCTTAGAGTGGGTCCGACAACCTATGAACAACAACATAAGTCGGAATTAAACCCCGGTCGCTTAAGAAACTAGACTTTAACCAATTAGACTTTAACGCTTGCTTTTGCGCTTAACGATTCACTTACGTCGCTCGAGTACCCTCGGCTCCACCATTTTTAATAAATTAACCATTAAGAATTTTAAAGTGATTCTTTTGCGAGTACCTTACCAACTGCCTAATCCACTTAACATAATTGTTTCATACCCCAATTAGTCATTTAAAGTCCTTAACCAAGGTTTCAAAGTAAGGCGAGGGGTAATGGTTCGGTCGCGAAACGCCGTTACTTAAAACAGTCGTTTCTCCTAAACCGTACATCGGATTCAAACGAACCACATATCAAAACGGAGCTCGTAACATGAACTATCTAATCATGGCAATGGTCAAAACCTAACAGTGAGTTCACGGGTCCTGATTGTTAAGAACAAAACAGTCTTAAAGTAAATCGGACATTACGACGGCTATGTTTACGCGATTACCAAATTTTAAACTACTCCAATCAACCACAAATCAACCACAAATCAACCCATAACCAGCAATACCAACAAACTTCATCCAAACCTTACTAACTCAGTCCATAACCTCATGATTTTTCCAACTTATTCAATTTCAAACAAGAGCTACTAATTATACTTAAGGTTCATCAACCAACAACCAAGATTTATAACCCAAAATCATTATAATTCCATCCAAACTCTAAACATACAAGAATCATGCTCTCATGAACTATAACAAACAAAACCAAACCTAATACTCAAAGTAAAGTTAGGGTTTGGAGGGGTTATACCTTCCTTGGAGAGTGGAGAATCACTTAGGAAGCCTTAAATAACCACTAACTATCGTTACTAAGCTTGGATCTTGAAGAAAACATAAGAAAACACAAAGTTAGTTTCTTGAAAACACTATTCACCAAGAACTTTGATGAATTGATTAGCTATGTTAAACATGGAATCTTGAGCTTAAACTTATGGCTCATCTTAGTTATGAATTATGGAAGCTAAAGAAATAAACCTCTTGAATTATGAAGGTGTGTAGCCTGATTTTTGAAATTTTCTCCTTTGCTTTTCATGGAAAAGCCGAGAGCAAAGAGTGGGGGAAGAAGAAAATGTTTTTGTTTTGGTTGCTTTTGATTTTTATGTTTGTTTTGCTTGTTAATTAGGTTGTTACCATGTTAAATATTGTGTGGCTCACAATCATCCAACAACACACTTGCTTGGTCATGCTTATGTCACCATGTGATGTCACCCTCCCTCATTTGTCCTCTTCTCATTGGTTTGATGGCATCATCCCCACTAATCTCTTTGATTAGCTTTTAATTATTTGGCTAATGACCGATGATCTGTTATACGGTTCGCTTAACTTTCGTTTTCGTTTATCGTTTGAGGGATCATACCCGGGATCTTATTACTTAGGTTTCCTTAACCTTTCTCAAAACATTATATTCCTTTTTATGATCCCCTCTTAAAATCCTTGAATTTAAATCCTATTTATCATGTTACCTTATACTCACTTCTTTCTGTATCTGGTGGATTTCCGGGAAAAATCAAAGTGTTCGGAATTGGATTATGACGATCTTTACATACACTTATATACCATATAGAGTACTAATAAAATCTCAGAATATCAATAACAGAACCCCTACATAGTGTAGCATGAAAAGTTTTCTTATTCAGCATAATCTGCAAAATCACTATTCATAAGGGTTTCAAAAATTTCTAAAAATTGGGGTTATTACAGTCTCCCCTCCTTAAAAGGATTCCATCCCAAAATCAGATAGAAAATGAATAGGGATACTCTCTTAGCATTGCACTTCTAACTCTCGAGTAAATTTTCCCACATTGTGGTCCTACCACCAAACTCTGCCTAGTTTGATAACCCTTCTCCGAAGCACTAGTTCCTTTTCACTCTATAACCCTTCCTGGTTGCTCCATATAGGTTACGTCGGGTTGCATGTCTATGCGCTCATATGTCCCTATTTATCTGGCATCCGAATTACACTTCCTTAACATTGATACGTGGAACACGTTATGAACTTGCTACAGGTTCGGGGGTAGGGCTAGCTCGTATGCTAACTTCCCAATATGTTTTAATATATCCAAGGGTCCGACAAATTGTGGACTTAGCTTTCCTTTCTTTCTGAATCTCATTAATCCTTTCCAAGGGTTTCCAAGGGGATACCTTTAAAAACACTAGGTCCCCTACTTCCTATTCTTTGTCCTTTCGTGTCAAATCAACATACTTCTTATGTCCATCTTGGGCTACTACCAGCCGTCCTCTGATTAGATCTATTATATCCTTGGTCCTTTGGACTACTGAGGGTCCGACCATCTTGCGCTCTACAACTTCATCCTAATATAAGGGAGATCGACATTGTCTTCCCTCAAGGATCTCATAAGGCGATATCTCGAAACCTGACATACGATCTATTGTCGTGAGAAAACTCAATCCGCGTTATGTGATCATTCCAAATTCTTTCAAGTCTATTGCACAGACTCTCATCATAGCTTCTAGCATTATAGCTTTTGCTTCTCAATACCCATTTTTTTTCCAAGTTCGTAGTCATTACTATCTTCCGTACATAATACTATACTGGTTACACCTTTGCTCGTTAGCATTCTATAACCTTTTAATACATGCGTCAACCTTAGTATCACGAATGTGTTTCCATTCCGAATACCACCATAACTTTACTACTCCATTTTCAGCTGTTTCTATTTTCCAAAGTTTGATCAATCATGTAGAAGTAAAAGAATTTATTGAGAGATCACTATGATCATGAACACTTGTTATATCGCATAGTTAGTACAGAAGGTGGCCAGCCTTTAGTACTTGACAAGCAATTAAACAACATGTGGTATCCTACTAGGCTTCTATCACACAGATAGATAGTCATTCGGCAATACCTCCCCCTCTGGAAGGGTTGTTCTTCTCAGCTTAAATGAAATGAAAAGAAGAGAAAAGAACGAACAGAAGAGAATTGTATATATATATATAAAATATACTGCCACAAAATATCTGGCTTGGAATCTACCTCTGAACTATAGAGGTTTGTCATAGGAGAACAAAACATATGTGTATTTATACCAATATCAAGTATTATAGCATCGTATTTCACATGCCTAAATATTTTTGCTATTCCGTCCATCATTCTATGGACCCATGCTCTTCCTCGAGCTTATACACAATCACCTTTGAAACTCCCTCGATATTGAAAATCGAATCTGGGATCTCATTCTAGACATCATCGTTACTAGAATTCTATCCTTGCATCGCAACCTTCCTCGTATAGTAATACGACTTTCTATTGATAAGAAGGAATAAATACTCAATAGGTAAATAATCGACCTAGTTTTTCTATCAAAGATAACTTATACGTCAACACGACCCGATTAGTGGTACTTATTCTCAACATCCATTCCAATACAACTCTCACAGTTTTAATCAGCTCATTACTCGCAGAATCAATGCTGCATTACTATGGTCCACTACTGACCTACGGTCGTCATTCACATTCCATGAAATCTTAATATCTAACCATACGGAGTCCATACATGTCGTATCAAATCCTTCTAAGGAGGTAACATAATCACCATTCATGATTCATGAAGAACACTCCTGATCCTGACATACATACATGACATGAAGCAGATAAAATTGCAGAAGAGTTTCAATCAAAGCAACGATAGCAGGTTAATACCATTCTTAATCATATGCCTTCAATAGAAGACTTAACTCAAAGGCTCGTCTAGTCCTTTTTGAAACATGGTCCTGGCTTATCTCAAGATAGTACCTTCTGAGATAGATAGCCCGCTCATGGCGATTACACGAAATAAACCTTTACCAACTACTATTACGGTTGGGTATTGCACAGTCATCAGAAGGAATGTCAATCTTCCAAACCATAATACAACATTCACGGCTTTAACCATCATCACTGTATTCCTTTGGCACAAGCGCCTATAATTATCCTCTTACCTTTAAATTGTCGGCCACCTCTTTGGCATTTCCTGATAGTAAAATTTCCTTACAGTCAATGTTATTTTAACCATCTCCAAATAAATTTTCTACCTCATTTCAATCACTGCTTATGCGAAGATGTTTTCCTTAAAATCTGATGAGTAAAAAAAAATATCACCATATTTCCATAAGTTATTGCCTCAGTCTCTAGAGGTGAATCACTGTCACGACTAACTCTCAATCATACTTAGAAAATCTTTTATCTTAGGTCCTAATTGCCCTGAACAATTTTGACCATTACTGGTTCGATCCATACTTTCTCGTGGTTTAACACGTGCCCCACTTAGCATCATTATAATTACGTCATATTTCCTTTATCAACATTTATATTCTTGAGAATTTTGAATATTACCTTTCTCCTTGTAAAACCTCTATGGTTATCCTTGAATCGTTCCTCCTGTATTCCCTATATATAGGGCATATCAAGATACCATTTATTAATACCAGAATCATTGTCTATATACTTCTGAAAAAAATTTCCACTGAATCTTACAGGTTGTTATTACCTTAATCCTTTCCAATTCATACTGTCAAAACTCATACTATCCCTATTAAGGGTGAAATGCCAACCTTTATGCATTCCCCTAGGATTCATTTTAAGTTACCGATGTTATATCCTTAATTCCACCTTTAAAAGGTACTTGCATCCTTCCATGGATAAATCAAGTCATATATCCTTGATAGATTATCTTATTCATCATTCTCACCTCGATAGTCTATACCTAATTTCATAATAGCATCCTTATTCAAATTGAGGTCAATCCATATGGCCTCCAAAAGATAACAATGATCATCATGAAAGATATTGGTCATGTTCAACATGAACATCTTCTTAATAAATCTTCATTTTCTTTTGTTGTTTATCTCAACAGTCATCTCAATGTTGGGATATCTTTCATACCTGGCGTCTCCCTTTCTGGGTATCATGCCACCGGTCTTACACTTCACATTCTTGAAGGTCACTTCCTTCATCCAATTTTCTTAATTTCTTACTTTCTTGTCTCCTCAGTCTATCCGCGTCTCATTATTTATCCTTCGAACTATCTCAAGGTTTCCTCGAATCCTCCCAACTTATAGGGGATAAAATATATGTATCTCTTATTCCTTCAATCATCAACTTTAACTCATGGTGAATCACCCTCATCCTGACGATTACATACTTTTCTATTTATATAGCTACGAGTCTTTAGGGTTTCCTCATACCCAACTCCCTTATCATTCCTCAAATTCTATTGCCTTTATATTCCTTTCCACTTCATTTTCTTTTTATTTTCCTTTCTCTTATCATTATTTCATGAACCCACTAATCATTGACTTCAAGCATCACATCATTCTGGGATTCTTGTCATCAGAACGAATCTTGACAACTTTTATAACTTAGCTTCATATTTCATCATACTCGTCCGCCTTTGTTCTGGCTCTAAAGCTTTTACACTATCTTCATAACCTTGGGAATTACTTTCCCGAAAACAATTGACTGAACTTTAGTCAGTTTATTCTAACCTCTGGCTCTGTGCCTTTCTTGGTCTTTCACCAGCGGGTGGCTTCTCTCTTAGGAAGGTAAGTGATAAAAACAGTCTTTTGTACTCCGTCAATCATTTAGAATCTCAAATGATTCCTCTATTTCCTTTAGCCAGGCTTTTGCCTCGACTAGGTCAACCTGATCCTTGGAACTCTGAGAGCTTAGCGACTTAAAGGTCCTGAAAGAATTTCTCACTGTATTGTTTCCTCAAGGTGGTGGTTGGGAATAAAAGTATAAGTTCTGTTTAGACAGGTCCATGAATTGTCATATAGGAGTACCGTCTCGGGTCCCCTTTCCTTACTCGACTCCCGTTTCCATAGTCTGAACGTTCCCTCATTCTCCCCATAATCGGGGTCATCCTACATATTTTAAATCCTCATTTTCCACTCAATTATGTTATGGGTTCCTTCTATCTTGATGGCGACCTCCCTGACTATCACGTTCAGGGTTTGCTCTAAATCTTATTCCTCAAACTAGCTTTCATCTAAGATTTCATCTTTAAGCTCTTGAACATTTGGAACCCAAATTCTGTGGGAATACCTCATTATTCCCTTATCATCTTTCTCGGTATTAATCTCTTCTATTTGTTGGCTCTCTGCCTTCATTCATCACTTTTTCTGGCATAATATGTTCTTTTCCAAAAATTCGGGCTATATTGCAATCTTAAACAGCTTTTCGATACCGGCTCCGATTACCTTCATATCTATTTCCATTTTCTCAAAATCTCTTATTAACTTTCCCAAAGACATTATCATCTTGAGTCTCTCCTTTACACTAAGGGCATTAGCCACCATTCTGGAATTCCCTGGATGATAAAGAATCTCATAATCGTAATCCTTGATTAGCTCTAATCACCTCCTCTGGCGCATATTGAGCTCTTCCTGCGTGAAAATGCACTAGAGCACTTATGGCTTGTGTAAATCTCGCATTTCTCTCCATACAAGTAGTGCCTCCAATCTTTAGGACAAAACTACTGCCACGAGCCCAAGCTCATGGGTGGGGATATCGAATTTTATATTCCCTTAATTGTCTTGACGCGTACGCGATTACCTTGTTGTGCTGTATAAGAAGCACCCTAATTCCTTATGCGAAGTGTCAATACAAATCACAAAATCTCCTTTTTCCATCCGGCAATGCCAACATAGGGGCCATCACCAATCTTTGCTTCAGTTCTTGAAAGCTGTTCTCGCATTTCTTTGTCCATTCAAACTTCTCAATCTTACGAGTAAGCCGCGTTAAAGGGGGCTACTATCTTTACAAACTTGAACGAACCTCCGGTAGTGACCGACCAATCCTACCTCTGGTAGTCGACCTAACCATGGTCATCAATTCATCAGTGGTCCTTTATTCATTCTTGTCAGGATCCTCCATGGGATCCTCCTCAGCAACTATCCCTTCTAGGACAACATCCTCAACCGCTACATCCTCAATATGAACATCATCCGATCCCGCGTTAGGACGCTCTATCGGATCCATAATCTGATCTCCAATAAGTAATAAAACATCATCGCGTTGTTGCTCCTCAACCTCAGGGTTCGGAGTCCCGCTACCATATACGATAATGAACTACGCTTCTATCACGATATTTATAAGGGTTCCCATAAGGGTTTTAACTGTCAGTACTACGTTAGGTAGCCCGACTATGAACTTGGCAAGAGTTCTTATTATCTTAGTGAACTTATTATCTTAACGTCATATCATCTCTGAGGTTTATAACGCTTGACTCTGATACCATTTCTGTAACACCCCCAAATCCGGGGTCGGGGATCCGGGTTGTCACGAGTTCCATTGCCCTTAATAACACCCAATCTTAATAAACAATCAAATACTCTGTACTGTGACCCCACAATAAACACACACACCATAAGTTATAGTCTCAGAGATGAATATCCAAAAATAACATGAGTCATTCTATTCCAAAATTATATGCCATTACACCTTAAAAAGGGTTTCTGAATAGATTTACATTTCTTTGCCATTATTACAATTGATAAAGATACATAAGTCTGGTACATCAAAAGTTGAAAGCCTAGCCTATTGGTAGTTCCTACCTCAGCTACAGCGACGTCAACGCCTATAGGAAACTGCGGAACGTTTCCTATCCGCTCGCGAATTGGGAGCTTGGTCATGTACATCTTTTCTATCTGTTGTTGTGTGATGAAAGAAGAAAGCAAGGGTGAGCAACAAGCCCACCAAAATAATATGTATAATGATTAACTATATATGAGCATTCTCATAGTACTCATGAAAGTCTTGGTGGAGAGAAATGAACCAAGCTGATATCTTAACGCGACGAAGTCGCAAAATATTCAGTATATATACATATATACTTTTCAAAATCTTTGAAATCCTCTGCCATGTATAATATGCACAGAGTTCTAGTTTATAACTGTATAAAACTATCGTTGCAAGGTGATCTCATATATCTAACCTTGTCTCAACATTTTTGTGAAAATCTTTGTCATGCATAAGATAATCATTAACCAGATATAAGTTGAAAAGATGAAGTTACAAGATACTTCAATATGCTTATATCTTTTTCGAATACTACTCGAACTACCGCCGTTCAAGTTATAATTAGTTTCAAAAGTTCATCACATAGATGAGACTACAAGACAAGATTTGAATAGATTCAATCTTTGAATATCGTTATAAATAATAAAGTTACGAGATACTTCATTAAGTCCCGATATATATATAGACACCTATATATATACATTTCATACACTCCTTGAAAACCTCTGTTATGAAAATTATAAACAGAGTTGCAATATCCAATGAATTTAGAAAGGAGAAAACCTTGGCATAAACCTGATATCTTGCTGATCAGGCAAAGATACCAATAAGTAACCTTTTCTACTAGTAGATGGACGAATTTCCCACTCGTCATCACCCTGGCCGTAATAGGACCTTATGCTGGACTGCCACTCAGCAACTTACGCATTTGATGGACTCCCACTGAGCCACTTACACTTTCATGGACGCCCACTGAGCCCATGTTGCTTATGCCGACTCAAATAGATGGACTTACTTCCCGAACGTTGGGTAAGTAATCAATTCATTTATCAAAACAGCAACCTCGTTGCGAATATAAAATACACCACAGAGCCGGATCCTTTAGATTTTTGAACGAGTATTCAAGTCCCCTTCAAAAGGAAGATCTTAAATTTGAAAACGAGTTTTGGGATCCGCTCTAAACTTTAAAAGTCAATTTGAAGACTCGAAAATATTTTTAAGAATGTTTGGAGTATTGCAGATTTATTAAAATAAATCAGTCCCAATATATTAAAAAATATCTGAATATTATTATTTAAATAATAATATTCCCAAAAAGGATAATCTCTATAAAATAATCGAAGTAGAAGTGTTAAACTCATACTTTAAATGGGTATTAAATAACCAAAGATATACTTATACGAAAGTACTATCTTTATTTGAATAATCAAAAATACGTTTGATTATCAAAACATTATTCTTTAATAAAATAAAGAATATTACTTAGTAAATAATCGGAGTCATAAGTCCTCGAATGAATATTCAAAATAATATTCATTAATAAAATAAACGGGGTCATAAGCCCTCGAATGAATATTCAAAATAATATTCATTAATAAAATAAACAGAGTCATAAGCCCTCGAATGAATATTCAAAATAATATTCATTAATACAATAAACGGAGTCATAATCCCCGAATGAATATTCGAAATAATATTCATTAAATAATATAAACTGAGTCATAAGTCCTCGAATTAATATTCAAGTAATATTCATTAAATAAAATAAAGTTATCGAATAAACCTTATTCGATTAATAATTTTGAAAACTATATCAATATATATATAACTATATATATATCATATACTCGGGAACATCTACTCCCGGTTTTAGAAAAGGGTTCACCTTTGGGTCCCCTATCCTCAGGGTATACGCAACTACCGCTTATCTCTAGCATAGGTATTATGCAACTAATAAGCATTTGAACCAACAGATATATAAATCAAGAATACGAAACAGGCATGCATATATACCATAACACATGCTCCAATATATCGCAAGAATTTGCTAATAACAAATATGCATTTATCACAAGATCATGCATATACACATATACATCACAACAACAGTTATAAGGGTAGAAAACTTGCCTGAGGGCTCCCGGATAGACTTAAGCTTAGAGTGGGTCCGACAACCTATGAACAACAACATAAGTCGGAATTAAACCCCGGTCGCTTAAGAAACTAGACTTTAACCAATTAGACTCTAACGCTTGCTTTTGCGCTTAATGATTCACTTACGTCGCTCGAGTACCCTCGGCTCCACCATTTTTAATAAATTAACCATTAAGAATTTTAAAGTTATTCTTTCGCGAGTACCTTACCAACTGCCTAATCCACTTAACATAATTGTTTCATACCCCAATTAGTCATTTAAAGTCCTTAACCAAGGTTTCAAAGTAAGGCGACGGGTAATGGTTCGGTCGCGAAACGCCGTTACTTAAAACGGTCGTTTCTCCTAAACCGTACATCGGATTCAAACGAACCACATATCAAAACGAAGCTCGTAACATGAACTATCTAATCTTGGAAATGGTCAAAACCTAACAGTGAGTTCAGGGGTCCTGATTGTTAAGAACAAAACAGTCTTAAAGTAAATCGGACATTACGACGGCTATGTTTACGCGATTACCAAATTTTAAACTACTCCAATCAACCACAAATCAACCACAAATCAACCCATAACCACCAATACCACCAAACTTCATCCAAACCTTACTAACTCAGTCCATAACCTCATGATTTTTCCAACTTATTCAATTTCAAACAAGAGCTACTAATTATACTTAAGGTTCATCAACCAACAACCAAGATTTATAACCCAAAATCATTATAATTCCATCCAAACTCTAAACATACAAGAATCATGCTCTCATGAACTATAACAAACGAAACCAAACCTAATACTCAAAGTAAAGTTAGGGTTTGGAGGGGTTATACCTTCCTTGGAGAGTGGAGAATCACTTAGGAAGCCTTAAATAACCACTAACTATCGTTACTAAGCTTGGATCTTGAAGAAAACATAAGAAAACACAAAGTTAGTTTCTTGAAAACACTATTCACCAAGAACTTTGATGAATTGATTAGCTATGTTAAACATAGAATCTTGAGCTTAAACTTATGGCTCATCTTAGTTATGAATTATGGAAGCTAAAGAAACAAACCTCTTGAATTATGAAGGTGTGTAGCTTGATTTTTGAAATTTTCTCCTTTGCTTTTCATGGAAAAGCCGAGAGCAAAGAGTGGGGGAAGAAGAAAATATTTTTGTTTTGGTTGCTTTTGATTTTTGTGTTTGTTTTGCTTGTTAATTAGGTTGTTACCATGGTAAATATTGTGTGGCTCACAATCATCGAACAACATACTTGCTTGGTCATGCTTATGTCACAATGTGATGTCACCCTCCCTCCTTTGTCCTCTTCTCATTGGTTTGATGACATCATCCCCACTAATCTCTTTGATTAGCTTTTAATTATTTGGCTAATGACCGCTGATCTGTTATACGGTTCGCTTAACTTTCGTTTTCGTTTATCGTTTGAGGGATCATACCCGGGATCTTATTACTTAGGTTTCCTTAACCTTTCGTTTATCGTTTGAGGGATCATACCCGGGATCCTGTTACCTTATACTCACTTCTTTCTGTATCTGGTGGATTTCCGAGAAAAATCAAAGTGTTCGGAATTGGATTCTGACGATATTTACATACACTTATATACCATATTGAGTACTAATAAAATCTCAGAATATCAATAACAGAACCCCTACATAGTGTGGCTTGAAAAGTTTTCTTATTCAGCATAATCTGCAAAATCACTATTTATAAGGATTTCAAAAATTTCCAAAAATTGGGGTTATTACATGGGTTGTGTTCCTTATGAAATCTGCAATCGATTGATATATAGCTCGTTAACAAAGGATGTCTGAATCGAAGGGAGTAGTGTTTTGAAGTTTTCGATGTTTCGCTGGAAACCAGCGATGTTCTTTCCCATTTTCCGGCCAAGACAGGGATGATTAATATGTTTTAATTGCACGAAGAGATTCCTGGTGTTGTGTAGAATATATTTGGAGCAGATGGTGAGGTGAGGGTGTCGGAATCGTGTTCTCCGGCCACCCCTGTATTTTCCGGCGACTGGAACTGTAAAATTACAGTTTAGTACATTATCTTTTGGGGACGATGAAGTTCAGTCCCTGAACTTTCCATAATTTGCAAATTTTGGATTCCTGTTTTAAAAATATTCAAAAATCATATTTTCTATTTATTTTACTTATGAAAATTCGTTTTTAATTTCTGAAAATTCCAAAAATTATTATTTTAATTCCGAAACTTATTTTTAATACAAAAATAAATCTAAATTAATTAGTTAATTAATTTTAGTTAACAATTAATTTATTAATTGGTCAATTAATTCGAAAATTAACTGATTAATTGATTTAATTAATTATTAATTGATTTTAATTAATTATTTAATTTGATTTAATTATTTAAAAATGATTTAAAAATTCCAAAAAATAGTTTCGAGCTTTAAAATATTATTTTAAATTGTTTTCAAGGCTCGATAATTATTATAAAATTATTTTGAAGCCAGATTTTGCCAGCTGAACCTTGTTTATTACTCCGAAATTGATTTAACGACCCATTTTAATTCCGAAAAATATTTTACATATCATTTTAAATACCCGAAAGCCTGTTTATGACCCGAGACTCCATTATAAATGATATATCATTGATTGTTTAATGTGTTATGTGTTATATGTGACTTGTTGGTTGAGTGTCAATATATATATTAGATGTTTACTTATTTATAGTATAACTTTCAATCCGTTAATCTGATTTGGGTGAAACGAAGGGTAGATAGAAGTATATGTCGAATATAATCGTATGAGTTGAATATTGATTGATGCTTATAACATGTGAGCAGAAGAGGCAAGGCATAGGAAAGGGAAACAGATAGTCGAGGAGTAGACGGTTGTGATTGAAAGTTAGAGAAGTATAGCAAGCTAATACCAGGCAAGTGTTCTGAACTTTCTCGAGATATATTGTAGTGGATTGAGAGTCCTGTTTTA
The DNA here is from genome assembly GCF_009905375.1 of Apium graveolens. Lineage (NCBI taxonomy): Eukaryota > Viridiplantae > Streptophyta > Magnoliopsida > Apiales > Apiaceae > Apium > Apium graveolens. The sequence continues at coordinate 125,965,988 of NC_133656.1, read as the reverse complement.
TATTACAAGTGCTTTGAAGCACTGAACACAAAACCCTGATTCCAGTTACTGATCTTGAGCCGTAAACCTTATTCTTTCTAAACCGTTGATTGTTGTACACCTAAATACGAACCACAGATATACGATACTACTCCACAAATACATACAAACTAAATACCAAACACTGAATCGAATTACTTATATACTCAAACCATTGTACGTTATGATTTGAAAGATCAACTCCTGGTAACCCTGAAATATTGATTTCTTTGTTATCCAATTCTTTTATTACCTAACATCCAAGCTTTGAAAATGTCATATTGATCCTTATGAAGATTGAAACCATTTCATTATCGAACGTCCAATGTTATTAATGATTCTGTTTATTGCTTATTAATGTTTATTCTGTTATTATGTTAGAATTGGATTGTTTTTATAAAATTGTGGACCAGATTCATGGTCAGACCATATAATGATCAAGTTAGGCCAATTTGTGCCTTGGATCCAGTAGTTAGAGCAGTGTTGTGTGCTTTGCTCGGGGTTAGTGCGTGACTGATCAGCAGCCTAACCTTGGTTTTTAAAAATGAAAATATAATGTCCAATTCTAAATCATAATTCATTATTCACTCGATACATAACCCTTTCCATTTGATGATCATTATTCTCAGTTCTGTCATTATGACTTGCTGAGCTAGTTAGCTCATTTGTGCGATGTTGTTTATGTTCTTTTCCAGTTAAGAAGGAACCAGTTGGTAACGAAGATCCCCAGTCCAGCGCGAGAGCTAGGGGTTCAGGTTGATCAAGTTAAGCTAGTAGGCACCTTTTGGAGTAATTTAAGTTTATAAAAGTTTGTAATAATGTTTAATAATCAGTTCTGAGTTTGGATAGTTGGGGTTTGAACGTTTGTAATATAAGTAGGTGTGTTTGGCTTGTGTGCATACTTTAACCTGTTGCGGTCCGTGGTAGCTGGTAAGTACGGTCACTGTATATTATTATTATTATCTTTATTATTGTTATAAGCAGGTTATAAATAAGGTGTGTGTGTGGACCCCAAACTTCTGACCCGGGTTTGGAGGGCGCCACAGGTTTGGTATCAGAGCTACAGGTTATAAGTCACTGACACAAGCCTAGGTTGACGGGATTGGGTAGAGGGTTAGGATTAGAAGTAAGAAATAGAAAGATAGAACATTGAGAGGTTGAGTGCTACAGTATAATAGGTATTAGTATAATTCGTGTCGTGGTTCGAGATTCTTATATTGCGATATGATTTCAGATAGCAGCGATGGCCGACTCTTTCATCCCCGTATTAGCTGATCACTCAGAGACTTCAGTTGGAGTATCATCTTCAGATCCACGTCCTTTTTTTCTACTAGTATTGGCTATTTTACCACCACCTGTGTTGCAGCCCGTACCACTGCAGGCTATTCCACCTCCAAGTATGAGGCCACCTATCAGAGGACCTCCACCAGCTGATTCAGATTCCACTGGGCATTCAGTTGCAGGTGCCCCATTCCAGTACACATTGCACCCAGTTCCTTATTACTGGTATGAGGCTCTTTTATTGGAGCGTGATTCCTTATTGGCCCAGATCCGAGAGCTGCAGCATATCATCAGGACTACAGATGTTAATTATGGTGTGAGGGAGCTTCGGGAGGAGATTCATGTGACACGCAGTATTCTTGAGGCTAGGCTACATGGAGCTACACTACCTGGCCGAGGCCCTGATGCACTTATGGGATGGGCTACTGAGGTGATGGAGGACTTTGAGAGGCTGGGAGGACCAGAGTTTCCTTGGAGTTGAGTCAGAGATCCAGAGATAGAGATGCTGATCAGTGTTATTTTGGTTGTGTAGTATGTACAGTAGTGTGTAGTATGTATCTGTAGATTTTTGGGTTGTATTTATGTACTAGAGCTGCTGACTAGTGAGTAGGTTGTTGTACCTTTTTGCTTTTACTTCTGAAGCGTCTTTACGCTTATACTACCCAAAACTTTTGATATATATATATATACAAGTACCTTTTCTTTTCCAGCATTGTCATTTATTTTACTGCACCTGTTTTACTTTACCTTACTTATTGCACCAGTTATACCCCTGTGATACCATGTACCCTGTTCCCTTAACTGTTTATATTTTGTAAAGAAGCATACAATTTACTTAGTTCAACTGTTATAACTGTTTTCAAAAAGAGATATTTTTGTTTTACAAAACTTTTCTTTTATGCGAAGATTTGATTTAAAAGCTAAATAAGTTGTTTGATTCTTTACAGAAAATGCCTCCCAGAAGAAATACCTGCACCAACACCCAGAATGAAGAAACCAACAACAACAACAACAACAACAATAACAACCAAGATGATACAAACCATAATGCAAACCCAGGACCCATAGACCAAGCAATAGCCCAGATTCTCCAAATTTTGGTCCAACAAACATTTCACCTGGAACAACAACAACAAAGACAGACCAATCCCCAGGTAACTTTCAAAACTTTTCAGGCGGTGAACCCCCCAGAATTCAAGGGTTCCTTAGAACCGATTGAAGCAAATGTTTGGTTAAAGGAAATAGAGAAGTCATTTGCCTTAGTGAAGGTAAAGGAAGAATAAAAGGTTGAGTTTGCAAGTTATTATTTGAAAAATGAGGCCACCTATTGGTGGGAAATGGTGAAGACATTGGAAGGTACGGATGTTATTACTTAGGAGAGGTTTAAGGAATTGTTTTTAGAAAAGTATTTTCCCTAGTTTATCCAGGATCAGATAGAGTTGAAGTTTTTCGAGTTAAAGCAAGGAAATATGTCGGTGGCAGATTATGAAAGCAAGTTTGAAGAATTGTCAAGGTATGTGTCGTCATATGTGGATACTGACAGGAAGAAGGCTAAAAGATTCCAGCAAGGTCTAAAACCATAGATTAGAGGGAAGGTAGCCATTTTTGAGTTAGATACCTATGCAGGAGTTGTACAGAAGGCCATGATCGTAGAAACAGAGAGCGAGATGTCACAGAAGGAGAAAGAAAGTAAGAAAAGGAAATTTGAGGGAAATGAAGGTCAGTCACAACCAGGGGAGTTTCCAAATTTTAAGAAGGGCAAGTTTCATCCAGGGAGAAATTCTAATTTCAGGAGACAAAATGCAGGCGACGGAGGCCAGGGCAACCGTCCAGTTAATGTGAATCAGCCGAATCAGTTGAGATTAACTTTTCCAGATTATCAGGTATGTGGGAAGAAGCATGGAGGAGTTTATAATAAGTTGAATGTAGTTCATTTCAAGTGCAATCAGAAAGGGCACTATTTAAGGGAGTGCCGAAATCAGCCGGCAAGAGAGCCAACAAATAAGGATCAGCCTATCCGAAATCCAGCAGTGAAGGTTCCAGCCATTGGATTTACGTGCTTTAAATGTGGGAAGCCAGGACATATAGCCAGGGATTGCAAGACACCAGCCCCAGTCAGTAATGCATTGAGGATTTGGGATCTACCCCAGCAGTGAATGAGACTCCAAGGGCTAGAGTTTTTGACATGTCTGTGAAGGATGCTATCCAGGATGCGGATTTCGTGGCAGGTACACTTAATGTGAATTCTTTATGTGCCAAAGTGTTAATAGATTCGGGAGCAACTCGATCGTTTATTTCATAAGATTTTGTTACTAAGTTAAATTGTCCAGTTGAGTGTTTAAATGAAATAATGACTGTGGAATTAGCAAATCAAGAACGTGTATCTGTTAATCAAGTTTGTGGGAATTGTGAGATTGAGATTTCTGGTAGTAAGTTTTGTGTAGATTTGATACCATTTAAGTTAGGAGAATTTGACGTTATCTTAGGAATGGATTGGTTATCTAAGCACGATGCCCAGATAGATTATCGAAATAAGAAGGTAATGGTGAAGACGCCAGACGAAAGGATAGTAACGTTCAAGGGCCAGAAGCAAGTAAAGAAGTTCTTAACGATGATTCAAGCTAAGAAGTTACTACGGCAAGAATGCGAGCATTTCGTGGCATATGTGATTGACAGAATTCCGGAGCCAGCAATACTTGAAGATATTCCAGTAGTCAATGAATTTCCAGACGTGTTTGCTGATGAGTTACCAGGACTTCCTCCAGACAGAAAAATTGAGTTTGCAATCGACTTAGCACCTGGAACAGAACCAGTATCCAAGGCCCCGTACAGAATGGCGCCCGTTGAAATGAAGGAGCTAGCGAAGCAATTGCAAGAGTTATTAGAGAAAGGAGTAATCAGACCCAATGTATCCCCATGGGGTGCACCGGTACTATTTGTCAAAAAGAAGGATGGAAGCATGAGACTGTGCATCGACTATAGGGAGCTCAATAAGCTTACAATCAAGAACAAGTATCTGTTACCCAGAATTGACAATCTATTTGACCAATTGAAGGGAGCCAAGTTTTTCTCCAAGATTGAGTTAAGATTGGGATATCATCAACTGAAGATTAAGCCAGAAGATATACCGAAGACAGCTTTCAGAACAAGGTATGGACATTACGAATTTTTAGTGATGTCTTTTGGATTAACAAATGCCCCGACAGCGTTTATGGACCTGATGAATAGAATTTTCAAGGAATATTTGGATAAGTTCGTTATTGTGTTTATAGAAGATATTTTGATTTATTCAAAGACGAAAGAGGATCATGTGGAACATTTGAGAACAGCTTTGGAGATTTTAAGGAAAAAGAAGTTATATGCTAAATTTTCAAAGTGTGTGTTTTGGCTACAGGAAGTTCAGTTCTTAGGACATATAGTCAGTAATGAAGGGATCAAAGTGGACCCAGCAAAGATTGATGCAATTATAAATTGGGAAAGACCGTGAACACCAACAGAGATAAGAAATTTCTTGAGATTAGCGGGATATTATCGTCGATTCGTTCAAAATTTCTCAAGGATTGCAACACCATTGAAAAATCTTACACGGAAGAATGAAAAGTTTATATGGAATGATAAATGCGAAGAAAGTTTTCAGGAATTAAAGCGAAGATTAATCACGGCACCTGTTTTGTCACTTCCAGACGATCAAGGGCATTTCGTAATATATAACAATGCTTCTCATAAAGGACTAGGATGTGTTCTGATGCAGCACGATAAGGTAATTGTGTTTGCGTAAAGGCAATTGAAACTACACGAACAGAAATATCCTACTCATGATTTGGAGCTAGCAGCCATAGTTTTCGCTTTGAAAATTTGGAGACATTATCTATACGGAGAAAAATGCGAGATATACACGCATCACAAAAGCTTGAAGTACATATTCACACAGAAGGAGCTTAATATGAGGCAAAGGAGATGCTTAGAATTGATCAAGGATTACGACTGCACGATTAATTATCATCCCGGTAAAGCGAACGTTGTAGAAAATGCGTTGAGTCGGAAGGAAAAGTTAAATGTGTTATCAGTGCCCGAAGAAATATATAAGGAATTTCAAAAATTGGAATTGGAAATTAGAGTTTGCAATCCTGGTGAAGCAAAAGTGTATAGTATGACTTTCCAGCCAGAGTTATTAGAGAAGATAAAGAAGTGTCAGGAAGATGTAATGGATCAAGATATAAATCATTTGGTACGTGAAGAATTTTGTACGTAAAAGGACGATCAAGGTATTTTTAGGTTTTCTTCTACAATTTGGATTCCACCGGTGACAGAGTTGAAGAATGAAATTTTACAGGAAGCTCATAACTCGAGGTATTGAATCCATCCAGGGAGTACCAAAATGTACAGAGATTTAAAGGAAAATTATTGGTGGCCAGATATGAAGAGGGAAATTGCGGAATGGGTTAGCAGATGTTATACATGTCAGAGAGTTAAAGCAGAACATCAGAGACCAAGTGGATTGCTATAGCCATTGGAGATTCCAGAGTGGAAGTGGGAACATATTGCCATGGATTTCATAGTTGGATTACCAAGGACAAGGGCTAATCATGATGCCATTTGGGTTATAGTGGATAGACTTACCAAGTCAGCTCATTTTCTGCCTATAAATGAAAGATTTTCACTCGACAAGTTGGTCCATATGTACCTGAAGGAAATTGTAGTTCGTCACAGAGTTCCGGTGTCTATCGTATCTGATCGAGATCCATGATTTAATTCAAGATTTTGAGAAAGTTTTCAAGAATGTTTGGGAACAAGACTGAATATGAGTACGGCTTACCACCCACAGACGGACGGCCATAGTGAAAGAACGATCCAGACGATTGAAGATATGTTACGTGTTTGTGCTATTGATTTTAAAGGGAGTAGGGACGAGCATTTACCTCTGGTAGAATTTGCTAACAATAACAGTTATCATGCCAGTATTGGGATGCCACCTTATGAAGCCCTTTATGGACGCAAATGCAGATCTCCAGTGTATTGGGACGAACTATGAGAACGCAAAATACTTGGACCTGAATTAGTGCAGCAGACAAAGGAAGTTATTGAAGTTATCCAGAAGAGATTGATAGCCGCATAGGACCGTCAAAGGAAATATGTAGATCAGTCAAGGAAAGACATGGAATTCGAAGAAGGGAATTTGGTATTACTGAAAGTATCAGCGTGGAAGGGATTAACGAGATTTGGAAAGAAAGGAAAGTTGAGCCCAAGATATGTCGGACATTTTGAGATTCTAAAGCGCGTTGGCAAAGTAGCTTACTAGTTGGCGTTACCTCCGCACATGGAGCACATTCACAATATTTTTCACGTATAGATGCTTAAGAAGTATAATCCAGACTTCAGGCATGTAATAGAATATGAGCCAATAGAGATTCTAGAGGAAAGAGAGAAAGTATTGAGAAATAAAGTGGTAAAGTTAGTAAGAGTATTGTGGAGAAACCCAAAGGTTGAAGAGTCAACCTGGGAGTTAGAAAGTGATATGAGAGGAAAGTACCCTCATTTATTTTCTTAGGAGATTCTGAGGACAGAATCCTTTTAAGGGGGAAGGATGTAATATCCGGGATGTATCGTGTAATTATTTTTGCAAATAAACAATTATTATATGTGTTCAGTATCTACTCTATGAATTATTTGTTAAGTGTTAAATGTGTTCGGATGTTCAAAAATAATATTAATTGAGTATCTTAATTTTTATATGTCCAAAATAAAATATATATAATTGTCATATCTTCCTATTTATTTTTATGATGATTTATGATTTTATAGGAAATATATGGATTTTATAAAATCTTTTTCCGAGTATTTAAAAACTATTTTATTCAATCGGGAACCAACCGACGTCATCTGTTTTTACGTTTTTATAACCCGAAACTTTTTCGAGAACTCCTTCCTAACTTAATTGCAATATTCCGAGCATTTTCCATGTTTCGACTTTTTTGATCCGGCGTACGGTTTGTCCTGCGCAGGTCCCGACGTAATATTTTCGATACATTATTTGTTTCGGTAAATCAATAAAACTCGCATTTTCGATAAACGAGATCTTTTTATTAAACTATCATAATTATCACCTCGTAATATGTGTAACCAGGCGCTGAGACCAAGACCGTAGTACAAATTGTACTAATTTGGATATTTATCCCGAAAATCGGTACCGTTTGGATCAGTTTTTATAAATAAACGTACCATTTTATATCCGGAATGATCCAACGGGATACTAATTTTCCGTAATTATAAATAGCCTTTACCGTATTTTATTTCGTATCAAAAATCATTTGCAGTCAGCTAAATATATAATTTTCCAGAGAAAAACCATAATTTCATAAAACCTTCCGAGAATCAAACCACAGTTTCAAGGTGTTAGTGAAATTCGTTTGGAAAGTTGGAGTAACCAAAACGAAGGATTTGGAGTGTACTTTCAGATTCCAGGACTCGTTTTACTGCAGAAATCAAGGTTTAATTTCTATATTTTTAATTATTTTCGAATTATTTTTATTAAAAATATGAATTTTTGTACGGATGATTGTTTGAATGATTTGATGATTGTATGTTGCAGAGCTTGTTTTCCTGATGATTTTCATATGTCATATGTCTGATTTGGAGTTCAATAACATGTTCAAAATTGAGTTTAATTTTCGAATTTCAAAATTAGGGTTTATAACTCGTATGAATGTTTTCAATTGAAAGTTGGGCCTTTTTGATTTAGGGGTTATTAGCTGATTTATAGTGGGTTGTGTTCCTTATGAAATTTGCAATCGATTGATATATAGCTCGTTAACAGAGGATGTCTGAATCGAAGGGAGTTGTGTTTTGAGGTTTTCGATGTTTCGCCGGAAACTGGCGATGTTCTTGGCCATTTTCCGGCCAGGACAGGGATGATTAATATGTTTTAATTGCACGAATAGATTCCTGGTGTTGTGTAGAATATATCTGGAGCAGATGGTGAGGTGAGGGTGCCTGAATCGTGTTGTCCGGCCACCCCTGTATTTTCCGGCGACTGGAACTGTAAAATTACAGTTTAGTACCTTATCTTTTGGGGATGATGAAGTTCAGTCCCTGAACTTTCCAGAATTTGCAAATTTAGGATTTCTATTTTAAAAATATTCAAAAAACATATTTTCTATTTATTTTAATTATGAAAATTCGTTTTTAATTTCTGAAAATTCCAAAAATTATTATTTTAATTCCAAAAATTATTTTTAATTCAAAAATAAATCTAAATTAATTAGTTAATTAATTTTAGTTGATAATTAATTGATTAATTGGTCAATTAATTCGAAAATTAACTGATTAATTGATTAATTAATTATTAATTGATTTTAATTAATTATTTCATTAGATTTAATTATTTAAAAATGATTTAAAAATTCTGAAAAATAGTTTCGAGCTTTAAAATATTATTTTAAATTGTTTTCAAGGCTCGATAATTATTATAAAATTGTTTTGAAGCCAGATTTGGCTAGCCGAACCCTGTTTATTACTCCGAAATTGATCCAAGGACCCGTTTTAATTCCGAAAAATATTTTAAAAATCATTTTAAATACCCGAAAGCCTGTTTATGACCCGAGACTCCATTATAAATGATATATCATTGATTGTTTAACGTGTTATGTGTTATATGTGACTTATTGGTTGATTGTCGATATATATATTAGATGTTTACTTGTTTATAGTATAACTTTCAATCCGTTAATCAGATTTGGGTGAAACAAAGGGTAGATAGAAGTATATGTCGAATTGAATTGTATGAGTTGAATATTGATTGATGCTTATAATATGTGAGCAGAAGAGGCAAGGCGTAGCAAAGGGAAACACATAGTCGAGGAGTAGACGGTTGTGATTAAAATTTAGAGAAGTATAGCAAGCTAATACCAGGCAAGTGTTCTGAACTTTCTCGAGATATATTATAGTGGATTGATAGTCCTGTTTTATATTGCAAGTGCTTTGAAGCACTGAACCCAAAACCCTGATTCCAGTTATTGATCTTGAGCCGTAAACCTTATTCTTTCTAAACCATTGATTGTTGTACACCCAAATACGAACCACAGATATACGATACTACTCCACAAATACATACAAACTAAATACCAAACACTGAATCGAATTACTTATATACTCAAACCATTGTATTTTATGATTTCAAAGATCAATTCCTGGTAACCCTGAAATATTGATTCCTTTGTTATCCAATTTTTTCATTACCTAACATCCAAGCTTTGAAAATGCCATATTGATCCTTATGAAGATTGAAACGATTTCATTATTGAACGTCCAATGTTGTTAGTGATTCTATTTATTGCTTATTAATATTTATTCTGTTATTATGTTAGAATTGGATTGTTTTTATAAAATTGTAGACCAGATTCGTGGTCAGACCATATAATGGTCGAGTTAGGCTAATGTGTGCCTTGGATCCAGTAGTTAGAGCAGTGCTGTGTGCTTTGCTCGGGGTTAGTGCGTGACTGATCAGCAGCCTAACCTTGGTTTTTAAAATGAAAATATAATGTCCAATTCTAAATCATAATTCATTATTCACTCGATATCATAACCCTTTCCATTTGATGATCATTATTCTCAGTTTTGTCATTGTGACTTGCTGAGCTAGTTAGCTCATTTGTGTGATATTATTTATGTTCTTTTCCGGTTAAGAAGGAATCAGTTGGTAACGAAGATCCCCAGTCCAGCGCGAGAGCTAGGGGTTCAGGTTGATCAAATTAAGCTAGTAGGCACCTTTTGGAGTAATTTAAGTTTGTAAAAGTTTGTAATAATGTTTAATACTCAGTTTTGAGTTTGGATAGTTGGAATTTGAACGTTTGTAATATAAGTAGGTGTGTTTGGCTTATGTGCATACTTTAACGTGTTGCGATCCATGGTAGCTGGTAAGTAGGGTCACTGAATATTATTATTATTATCTTTATTATTGTTATAAGCAGGTTATAAATAAGGTGTGTGTGTGGACCCCAAACTTCTGACCCGGGTTTGGAGGGTGCCACACTACTACGGACTTATAATCATCCCATAATATCAC